>NC_069502.1:21294101-21316601 GCF_027579735.1 Bombina bombina | reverse complement strand
GTATTTATATATATATATATACTGTTATATTGTTATATATGTGTGTGTGTATTTATATATATATATACTGTTATATTGTTATATATGTGTGTGTGTATTTATATATATATATATATATATATATATGTGTATTGTTATATTGTTATATATGCGTGTGTGTATTTATATATATATATGTGTATTGTTATATTGTTATATATGCGTGTGTGTATTTATATATATATATGTGTACTGTTATATTGTTGTATATGCGTGTGTATATATATATATATATATAGATATATATATATATATATATATATGTGTACTGTTATATTGTTATATATGTGTGTGTGTATTTATATATATATATATATACTGTTATATTGTTATATATGTGTGTGTGTATTTATATATATGTGTACTGTTATATTGTTATATATGTGTGTGTGTATTTATATATATGTGTACTGTTATATTGTTATATATGTGTGTGTGTATTTATATATATATATATACTGTTATATTGTTATATATGTGTGTGTGTATTTATATATATATATATATACTGTTATATTGTTATATATGTGTGTGTGTATTTATATATATATATATATACTGTTATATTGTTATATATGCGTGTGTGTATTTATATATATATATATATATGTGTACTGTTATATTGTTATATATGCGTGTGTATTTATATATATATATATATGTGTACTGTTATATTGTTATATATGCGTGTGTGTATTTATATATATATGTGTACTGTTATTGTTATATATGCGTGTGTATTTATATATATATATGTGTACTGTTATATTGTTATATATGCGTGTGTATTTATATATATGTGTGTACTGTTATATTGTTATATATGCGTGTGTGTATTTATATATATATATATATATATATATGTACTGTTATATTGTTATATATGCGTGTGTGTATTTATATATATGTGTACTGTTATATAGTTATATATGCGCGTGTGTATTTATATATATATATGTGTACTGTTATATAGTTATATATGCGTGTGTGTATTTATATATATATATGTGTGTACTGTTATATTGTTATATCTGCGTGTGTGTATTTATATATATATATATATATATATATATGTGTACTGTTATATTGTTATATATGCGTGTGTGTATTTATATATATATATATGTGTACTGTTATATTGTTATATATGCGTGTGTATTTATATATGTGTACTGTTATATAGTTATATATGCGTGTGTATATATATATATGTGTACTGTTATATAGTTATATATGTGTGTGTGTATTTATATATATATATGTGTACTGTTATATTGTTGTATATGCGTGTGTGTATTTATATATATATATATATATATATATATATGTGTACTGTTATATTGTTATATATGCGTGTGTATTTATATATGTGTACTGTTATATAGTTATATATGCGTGTGTATATATATATATATATGTGTACTGTTATATAGTTATATATGCGTGTGTGTATTTATATATATATATGTGTACTGTTATATTGTTATATATGCGTGTGTATTTATATATATATATGTGTGTACTGTTATATTGTTATATATGCGTGTGTGTATTTATATATATATATATATATATATATGTGTACTGTTATATTGTTATATATGCGTGTGTGTATTTATATATATATATATATATATGTGTACTGTTATATTGTTATATATGCGTGTGTATTTATATATGTGTACTGTTATATAGTTATATATGCGTGTGTATATATATATGTGTACTGTTATATAGTTATATATGCGTGTGTGTATTTATATATATATATGTATATGTGTACTGTTATATTGTTATATATGCGTGTGTATTTATAAAAATATATGTGTACTGTTATATTGTTATATATGTGTGTGTTTATCTATCTATCTATCTATCTATATATATATATATATATATATATATATATATATATGTGTACTGTTATATTGTTATATATGTGTGTGTGTATTTATATATATATGTGTGTACTGTTATATTGTTATATATGCGTGTGTGTATTTATATATATGTGTACTGTTATATAGTTATATATGCGTGTGTATTTATATATATATATGTGTACTGTTATATAGTTATATATGCGTGTGTGTATTTATATATATGTTTACTGTTATATTGTTATATATGCGTGTGTGTAGTTATATATATATATATATATATGTGTACTGTTATATTGTTATATATGCGTGTGTGTAGTTATATATATATATATATATATATATATATATATGTGTACTGTTATATTGTTATATATGCGTGTGTGTAGTTATATATATATATATATATATATATATATATATAGGTAAAAGTTTGTATGTGGTATATGCACTCTCATCAACAGACCGCAACTTGCCAGGGTGCTGTAGCCAGGTATGTAAGAAAATAAGAATTAGAAAGCACTCACTGGACTGTAGACAACAACTTCAATGAAATATCCTTTATTGTGACGTTTCGGGACCAACAACGTCCCTTCTTCTGACAAGCAAAAAAGTGAAAACAGACAAACTTATAAAGACCCTTACAACCACTCCCCTTGGTGAGCTACCAATCAAAATGTGCCGTGTGCAAAAGTACATGGGCCGGGTGCAAAACCGGCTTTCATATAAGTGATACAAAACAGATATAAACTGTTATTATTTAAAGTGTACATCAAACAATATATATATATTATTATCCCTGTGAATGTGTAATACAAATGTAACAAAAAACTGGATACGATCACACACATGCTCAAAGTTGTCCGAGGTGTATTAGACCTAATATAAATAACAACACGAACCTGATAGGAGGGCGAAACACACCCTCGCAATGCGATAGGTTAAGAACATTCATCACACAAAAACACACCTATCACTATTACGCCAACCAATAACAAGGACTGAAATCTGTAAACAAATAGACTGATTGGCAATCTTCACCCGTCCTCTATGATGTCTGGGGGCGTGTTCGCTAGCAGACCGAGTATCAATAGAGCTGTCAAACCGCAGATCCGGGGCTTACTATAGTGCCCACTGACACCTAATCCCCCTATTTCAAAGCGCAGTCATCGCATCACTCATACGTGTCCCTTATTGTCAGCGCACTGTGTATCATCAGAAACCTCATGCCACAGATGCGGCTGTGTGTCCCAGTTCCCGGTTGTCATGACAACCTGTATACACAATCCATGATATATAACCTCTCAATCGCAGCGCTCAAAGGGTCATATCATCCACAACATCATGGCACCGACACGGCAGAGTACATCACAATAGTCCTTACTTCATGCCGCGGTTGCCATGGTGACCAAGTGTTTCTCCCATATTTCAACACGCCAGGCATATTCTCGATAGTAATTAGCTATACTAGGCATATGCCGCGTTCCCCTAGTTAAATATCGCGGACTTCTAAGAAACCGCACTGCCAACACCAGAAACCACAATTGCTTACTTGGGACCGCCACCTGTGACCAAAGAGACCACAATGTAAATGGAAACCATAGCAACCATAAATGCGTGCTGGAGGCCGCCAACTGATACAGACGGCTGTGCTGCTCACCAAGTGTCACCTTCCAAGCACGGAACACAAATGCAACCCAAATCATGAAAAAATAAAGATAACAATAAAAATAAATATAAATATAAACTTATCCTCTGCTATATGCATATACTCAGGTCAAACAATTCTCCTCAAAAGTATTATATATCCGGTAAATTACTACCCTCAATCGCAAATCAAACCACTCATATGTAATCACCTCTGCACATATAATGACATAATAACCACCTAATTCTACTGCCAAAGTGCTGTGTACCAAGTACTCTATTACCCACAATACGAAACATAACCACCCAACTGCAGTCACCACTCCGGGGTCTGCAAGGGTAAACCCCCACTCTCCGTGGGATATTATCCCAAATAGTAAACCACTCGTAGACAACCTACATAGAAGAAAGTGTACGTGAATATAATAAAATAGAAGATCAGGGTTATATGAGTGTGGCCCTAGATGTCACAAGCTCATCAGAGCCAACCCACAATCATCCATCTCAACATATGTATCCCAAGGAGTCACAGTAACGACTGTCCAAGCGTGCCAACCAGGGAGACACTAAGCATCATGGCCTAGCCCCCCCAAGAAAAAAAATAGTCACACAACTTGAGCATGTGTAGAAAGCATACCAGTCATAGAAAAAACAAAACATGAACATGTGTGTAAACTAACGAAGATAAGAACAAAATTAAAAACAGATAAAAACATAGCACACCTCATATACATATATATTCACAAAGTGATCATCAGCTGCGAGAAAACATGGAACTCACTATTTCTAGATGAAATAATTTCTAGATGAAATATTTTCTAAAACTACCATCAGAGTAGGAAGTGGACTCTCATTTATGGCGCTGCATCTTATGTCGCCTGCCCCATTGGGCCAAACCTCAATGGATCAGTGGACTCTCACATCACGACTTAGTTTTAGAATCAATGTGATTGTGGACTCCAAATGTGAACCAGTGAACTCTTGCACCTCATCTTCATTATAGAAAGTTCTGCCATCCCGTCTGTATGTTCAAGCCTCTAGGGGCCAATGTACACAATTCGTGTATCCAGCGTGCTTCCTTTCTCAGGAGTATCTTGGCTCGATTTCCTCCTCTTCGTAGGACTGGTACATGATCTATAATTCTGAAGCGTAAGTCGCTCACAGTGTGTCCTGCTTCCAGGAAGTGGCGGGCCACAGGGTGCTCTGCCTTCTGAGAATTGATTGCCGATCTGATGCTGGAGCGGTGGTTCGCCATCCTCACCCTGGCATCATCCGTCGTCTTGCCAGTGTAGAATTTCCCACAGGGGCAATTAAGTAGATATACGATAAATTGGGTTGTACATGTCAGATAGTATTTTATCTGGTATCTTTTGCGGCGGTCAGGATGTTGGAATGTCGTGCCAGTGTGCATACTGTTGCAAGTTACACAACTAATGCATTTATAGCATCCCATTTTTATCTTTAGCCATGTTTGTTTCTCATTTCTTAGGGGGATGTCTGTCTTTACCAGCAAATCCCTCAAGCTTCTGCCCCTGCGGTATGCCAATCGTGGAGCTGCCCATTCAGCGAATGGCAGTGTAGGGTCACTCTGGAGTATTTTCCATTCCTCCTTAATTGCTTTGGCAATTCTGTGTTGGTCTGGATTGTACGTGGTCACAAACGTGAGTTGGGGATTTGATGTAATACCTGTGGTGCTTACTTCTTGTTGAGATAGAAGAGCCGATTCACGTTGTTGCTCTAAATTTTTCTTACTGTATCCACGTTGAATGAATCTTTGTGTAATTTCTGACATCTGTGTTTGCATCAAATCACTGTTGGTGTTGTTTCTGATCACCCTTTGATATTGCGCTTTAGGGATATTTCGTATGAGTGCAGGCTGATGACAGCTTCTGGCATGTAGTAATGTGTTGCGGTCTGTTTTCTTCCGGAACAACGTTGTTCCCAATCTGTTAGAATTTTTGAACACCCTGACATCCAGAAAATCAACTGTGGTACTGTTGGCAGAGTGTTGAAATTTAATTGTGCTATCCATCTCGTTTAGAGTATGGATCCAGTCGTTCAGTGCCTGTTCACCATCACGCCATATCAAGAAGACGTCGTCTATATAACGACAGTAGTGTAGGATGGCATTCATTTCGTACACCTTCATTTGTATGGCCTCATAGTCCGCCATGAACAGATTAGCCAACGATGGGGCCATGTTTGACCCCATCGCGGTCCCCTCAATTTGTAGGTAAAAGGTGTTTTCAAACCGGAAGAAGTTATTCTCCAAACATATCCTTAGGAGCTCAACCAGCACGTCCTCTGGGGGCCCCACATATGGACTTTTCCGTAGATGGTTAACCACGGCTGCAATCCCTGACTTATGGGGAATAACCGTGTACAAACTGCAGACATCCATCGTCACAAGTAGATCAGTGGGTTGTATGTCATCTAGTTTGGTAATGGCACGGATAAAGGCATTTGAATCTTGTGTATATGATTGCATTCTTTTAACCATTGGCTGTAGATGAAAATCCAGAAATTCGGCAAGTGGTTGAAGGAGTGATCCCCTTGCTGAAACGATGGGTCTTCCTGGGGGATTTTTTGGATCCTTGTGGATCTTTGGTAACGTGTAAATGATGGGTATTATAGTATAATCTCTCTTCATGAATTTGTACTCCTGTGTGGTTATGAAACCGATTGTACACCACATGTCCAGTTTTTCATCAATATATCTTTTCAATTGCTGAGTCGGATCCATTTGGAGGGCCCTATAGGTGTTCCTGTCTGTTAATTGGCCCAAAAGTTCAGCTCTGTATTGTTGCACATCCATAACAACCACCGCCCCACCCTTATCTGCCGGGCGTATTATGATGGTCGTGTCTTCAGCTAGTGTCTTAAGTGCCTGTCTTTCTTCCTTAGATAGATTGTCCACTCTCCTCCTATTGGGAACCTTCTTGGAGACATGACTTAAGTAGTTCGTGTATGCGGTAATGGATGGGTTTTGTGACTTCGGGTCAAATGTTCCAGGTGTTCGGAAAGGTGTTATTTCGCTATTCTCTGTCTGATAATATTCTTTAAGTCTCAAATTTCTTCCAAATTTTTGAATGTCGATGTACATATCAAATGAACTGGACCTCATTGTCGGGACAAAGGATAAGCCCTTATTTAATAGGGAGTTTTCCGATTGTGATAGTGGTCTTGTACTGATGTTAAATACATTGTCAATTATCTCCTCTGTATCGCAGGGCGGCGTGACATGCCCCCCCCTTCCTCGTGTGTGGCCTGTGCCTCGTCCTAAAAAACGAGCCGGAGGAAGGTGAGATGGAGGGTATGCGGTACCTCTAGTGTTCGTTCCCCTCATATTGTCCCACTGTTGTCCTCTATTGGCACCTCTGGATCTAGTGGTAATGCCACGATATGAAGATTCTCCGCTAGTTGTGGCCACCTCTGGGTCTGAGCTATCACCTGAGCTAGTATCAACTGTATTGATGTTTCTTTTTGTGAATCTCCTTTCACGTCTTGATCTGAAATTCTTTCTTTCGTCTGGTGATAGCATCCACCGATATACACTCTTATAGGTGTAATCCTGATTAACTGTTTGGAGTTTCCGATTTTTGAACGCAATAAGTTCTTGTTTATATAACTTGACTTGTTGTGTCAATTTGTCAATCCAATCCACGGTCTTGTCTGCTCTAAGTGTATGTAGCTGTTCTGCTTCAAATGCTTGGATCTCATTTCGTACTTCTTGGAGTAGTCGTCCCGCTTCTCTGATCACCAGAAGCATAAGATCAAACGAGCATTTGTTGAGGATTTTGCACCAGTTGGTGCAAAATTCAGCATTTGATCTACCAATTGTAGGGATGTTCTTCACTCTGAACCCTCGTGGCAGTAATCTCTTTTTGTGGTAGTCCGAAAGATAAATCCCATGGAGATTGAGATCTATCTCACGTTGTTTAAGCTTCGCCAGTGTGTTATACAGAGATTGACACGACTCTTCTACTTGTTGTTCTTCAACGGAGCCAAATCGGATGGCCTCTGCATCTTCGTCCGTGAATGTAAAGATGTCCTCATGTCTCTCTTCCATACTCTCGCTATGGGTTAAATCAGGTGTTTCCATGTTTTCACTATTTGGTTCAGTCATACTGATAAAAGATTGAGGCACAAATACTGAGAAAGAAGGGAAATGATAGGGGCTAATTCAGCCAAAATATGGGTGCACTGTACCGTGGGAGTATAAGTAAAAGTTTGTATGTGGTATATGCACTCTCATCAACAGACCGCAACTTGCCAGGGTGCTGTAGCCAGGTATGTAAGAAAATAAGAATTAGAAAGCACTCACTGGACTGTAGACAACAACTTCAATGAAATATCCTTTATTGTGACGTTTCGGGACCAACAACGTCCCTTCTTCTGACAAGCAAAAAAGTGAAAACAGACAAACTTATAAAGACCCTTACAACCACTCCCCTTGGTGAGCTACCAATCAAAATGTGCCGTGTGCAAAAGTACATGGGCCGGGTGCAAAACCGGCTTTCATATAAGTGATACAAAACAGATATAAACTGTTATTATTTAAAGTGTACATCAAACAATATATATATATTATTATCCCTGTGAATGTGTAATACAAATGTAACAAAAAACTGGATATGATCACACACATGCTCAAAGTTGTCCGAGGTGTATTAGACCTAATATAAATAACAACACGAACCTGATAGGAGGGCGAAACACACCCTCGCAATGCGATAGGTTAAGAACATTCATCACACAAAAACACACCTATCACTATTACGCCAACCAATAACAAGGACTGAAATCTGTAAACAAATAGACTGATTGGTAATCTTCACCCGTCCTCTATGATGTCTGGGGGCGTGTTCTCTAGCAGACCGAGTATCAATAGAGCTGTCAAACCGCAGATCCGGGGCTTACTATAGTGCCCACTGACACCTAATCCCCCTATTTCAAAGCGCAGTCATCGCATCACTCATACGTGTCCCTTATTGTCAGCGCACTGTGTATCATCAGAAACCTCATGCCACAGATGCGGCTGTGTGTCCCAGTTCCCGGTTGTCATGACAACCTGTATACACAATCCATGATATATAACCTCTCAATCGCAGCGCTCAAAGGGTCATATCATCCACAACATCATGGCACCGAACACGCCCCCAGACATCATAGAGGACGGGTGAAGATTACCAATCAGTCTATTTGTTTACAGATTTCAGTCCTTGTTATTGGTTGGCGTAATAGTGATAGGTGTATTACACATTCACAGGGATAATAATATATATATATTGTTTGATGTACACTTTAAATAATAACAGTTTATATCTGTTTTGTATCACTTATATGAAAGCCGGTTTTGCACCCGGCCCATGTACTTTTGCACACGGCACATTTTGATTGGTAGCTCACCAAGGGGAGTGGTTGTAAGGGTCTTTATAAGTTTGTCTGTTTTCACTTTTTTGCTTGTCAGAAGAAGGGACGTTGTTGGTCCCGAAACGTCACAATAAAGGATATTTCATTGAAGTTGTTGTCTACAGTCCAGTGAGTGCTTTCTAATTCTTATTTTCTTATATATATATATATGTGTGTGTACTGTTATATTGTTATATATGCGTGTGTGTATTTATATATATATATATATATATATATGTGTACTGTTATATTGTTATATATGCGTGTGTGTATATATATATATATATGTGTACTGTTATATTGTTATATATGCGTGTGTGTATTTATATATATATGTGTACTGTTATATAGTTATATATGTGTGTGTGTATTTATATATATATATATATATGTGTACTGTTATATTGTTATATATGCGTGTGTGTATTTATATATATATATATATATATATATGTGTACTGTTATATTGTTATATATGCGTGTGTATTTATATATGTGTACTGTTATATAGTTATATATGCGTGTGTATATATATATATGTGTACTGTTATATAGTTATATATGCGTGTGTGTATTTATATATATATATATGTATATGTGTACTGTTATATTGTTATATATGCGTGTGTATTTATCAAAATATATGTGTACTGTTATATTGTTATATATGTGTGTGTTTATATATATATATATATATATATATATATATATGTGTGTACTGTTATATTGTTATATATGTGTGTGTGTATTTATATATATATGTGTACTGTTATATTGTTATATATGCGTGTGTGTATTTATATATATGTGTACTGTTATATAGTTATATATGCGTGTGTATTTATATATATGTGTACTGTTATATAGTTATATATGCGTGTGTGTATTTATATATATGTTTACTGTTATATAGTTATATATGCGTGTGTGTATTTATATATATATATATATATGTGTACTGTTATATTGTTATATATGCGTGTGTGTATTTATATATATGTGTACTGTTATATAGTTATATATGCGTGTGTGTATTTATATATATGTGTACTGTTATATAGTTATATATGCGTGTGTGTATTTATATATATGTTTACTGTTATATAGTTATATATGCGTGTGTGTATTTATATATATATATATATATATATATATGTATATAAAGTCAAAACAAAATTTAAAGCAATAGGTGCCAAAAGCGGTTAAAAAGTGAATTTTATTTGTGTAGTCACACAATTAAAACATGGGGGTAGTACAAAAAGCAAACAAATTAGGCAACAAAACTGAGCACATAGTTGGTTGCTGACATGTTTCGGCACACAGCCGTAATCATAGCTAAAGAGTACACCTGTTACCAAGTTTAAGTACCCTACCTCTGATTCTAATAGGTTAAAAACAAACATGCTCAAATTAACTCATTAAAGTAACAAGTTAGTGAATCCAGCCTTGGGACTACAGAATTAACCTTATTTAGTAGTAATTGCCTTATACCACATATAGTTATCTTTGTAAAATTTGTATTTAAATAAAAACCAAGTCAGGTAAATAAAGTTTAAAATTTAAAAGTTAATTATTCTTTTCTACATATTGGTCATAATATAATAAAATGTTGGTATAGGTATTTGGCATAGTGTTATACTAGTTCAAGTTTGAACAATAGGCACTTATACTACTAAATAAGGTTAATTCTGTAGTCCCAAGGCTGGATTCACTAACTTGTTACTTTAATGAGTTAATTTGAGCATGTTTGTTTTTAACCTATTAGAATCAGAGGTAGGGTACTTAAACTTGGTAACAGGTGTACTCTTTAGCTATGATTACGGCTGTGTGCCGAAACATGTCAGCAACCAACTATGTGCTCAGTTTTGTTGCCTAATCTGTTTGCTTTTTGTACTACCCCCATGTTTTAATTGTGTGACTACACAAATAAAATTCACCTTTTAACCGCTTTTGGCACCTATTGCTTTAAATTTTGTTTTGACTTTTAATATTCTATCAGGATTAAGCATTGGTGCCAAAAGCGGTTAAAAAGTGAATTTTATTTGTGTAGTCACACAATTAAAACATGAGATATCTAAAATTAAATTTGATACCTAGAGGGTTAAGACTCAGCAAATTTCCAACATTTGAGGTGCAGGATGAGGAATTCATTGAATCATGGAATGAAATCTTATCAGAGTGTTCCACTAGACTGATGTTACTTTTGGTCTCATATAAAATGAAATTGTTATCAACTGTGAGAGAAGAAATTGGAGTATTGCAAACAGAAATGAATTTAAGGAAAGATGAACTTGAATTCTTAAAATTTGATAATATATTGAAATCTACACTTACTGAAATCAAAACTTCTGTTTTGAATTTAAAGCATACCAAATTTGTTAGAGATAAAACTGATTATGATGATAAAAATGTTTATGTGTGGAATAGAGCAGAAAGAACAAACACTAGGAGACTACAAAACAGAGGCAGGTCTAGAAGTAGAAATAGAAACAGTAGGAACAACAGGTCACCAAGTAGCAATCAATCAGCATCTACATCAAAACCAAACAGTACTAATACAACAGAAGGGAGACAGTTAAATGATTATAATCAAGACCAGACTATTCCTACTGGCATACTGAAAAGCAATCGTAATGTGAATTTTCAGGAGTCTAACAAACAGGTTGTAGCTTGTAATAATGAGCAGGGAGCTATATTTCAAGAAACTAACTCCCAGGTTAAATCAATTAATAAAGGATCTAAATATGTTATGACCCAACAAACTATGCAAGCCAATCAAGATAAAACAGAGTTTGAGAAGGTTTTTTACGTGGATCCAGAAAAAACAGGTATAGGTCACGAGCAAGCCAGATATCCTCAGAGGAAAAACAAAACAAATGCGAAATACATATGAATAATGTAATAAATTTGTCTTCAAGAGTACTCACTAAAGAGCATATCAAAGTTTTGAGTCTGGGTTTGAATTTTTCTCCAACAAACACATTTAATGTCTTTGAAACCATGTTAGACTTAAATAAATTGATTAGAAATCTAACCCTAAGGAAATTCTTTACTAAAAATCAGGTAGATGAGAGAGACAGTGGACAATCTGAATGTCTTAGTGTTCTGGAGACCCAGGACATTGGTTTTAAAGAAGCTTGTGATGTTACCACCCTTAATATCCTATGTTACCACCCTTAATATACTATTCGTAAAGCAGATAAGGGGGGTTCCATAGTAATAATGGATAGGACTGATTACATTAAAGAGGTCTTACACCAGCTACAAGATTTAAACAACTATGTTCCTCTACAAGGAGATCCAACTCATATGTATCAGTTCTCAAAGAAATTTTGGATGATGGGTTGGAGGATGGGCACATAGATGAATCTACGGGAGATTTTCTATTTGTTAAATACCCAATTGTGCCCATCTTCCACCATCTACCAAAAGTACATAAGAGTCTGGAGGATGTCAAAGGTCGTCCTATCATAAGTGGGATTGGCTCTATATCTGAGCACCTTTCAGAGTGGCTAGATGCGATTTTGAACCCTTTGGTTGTTCAATTGCATAGCTATTTGAAAGATACTAAACATACCATCAACTTACTTGAAAGTGAAAAATGGGAGAAAGAGAATTATAGATGGGTTACAATAGATGTAGCATCTCTTTACTCTTCAATCCCACATGATAAGAGCGTGGAGGCCATCATGTACTTTTTGAACAATTTCACAGATTTCTCTAAAGAACTTATGGAATTTGTTAAGAGGGTCACTATGTATCTCCTGACACACAACTACTTCAAATTTGAAGATAGGTTCTATCTCCAGAGGTGTGGGACAGCAATGGGCGCAAAATTTGCGCCATCATTCGCCAATCTCTACATGGGATGGTGGGAGCTGTCCCACATCTTTGGAGATCAAAACACATTTAAGGCCAATATTATGTTTTACAGGAGATACATAGATGACCTTCTTCTAATATGGAAAGGCACTATAAGAGAACTTGAGAGCTTTGTCACTAAGATTAATGACAATAAATTGGGTTTAAAGTTCACCTTTGAACTTAACAGTGAAAACATTTCCTTTTTGGACCTCAATACAAAAGGAAATAATGATGGTTCAATAACATGTGACACATATCGTAAACCAATTACACGGAACACATTGTTGCATGCCAAAAGCTGCCATCCACTGCATGTTCCTTTTGCAGTTGCAAAGGGACAGTTCGTTAGACTTAAGAGAAACTGTACGGAGGAGGCAGCTTTTGTCAGGCAAAGTACTGAATTGAGACAACGTTTAAAAAAGAGAGGTTACTCAGACAAAGTTCTTGATAGAGCAGAATATCAAGTAGCGAGACTAGACAGGAAAAAGCTTTTGAGCAACAAGACACAACAGGACCATATTAAAACATCTAAAGCAAATGGGTCATATTTTGTCACTGAATACAGCGCCCAATATGGTGACATATGTAGAATTGTAAAGAAACACTTCAAATTACTGGCTGCTGATGATCATCTTACAGAGAGTGTAGAATTAGGCCTGAAATGTTCTTACAGAAAGTGTAAGACTTTGGGCAATATTCTGTCACCCTCCTGTATTTCTAAAAACACACCAAAGAGTACATGGTTACAACACAAAGGTATGTTCAGGTGTGGAAAGAGATCCTGCAGACTTGCTCTCTTTACTGACAGTTTTCAATCCATGAGCACAGGTGAGAGATTCCAGATAGAATCCTGCCTGAACTGCACTACTCCCTATGTGATTTATGTTATCACATGCATTGAATGTTCCATACAATATGTAGGTCTCACCTCAAATGATGTAAACACAAGGATGAGAAACCATCTATCTACAATTAGCTCAGGCACAGCTACTACCCCTCTTGTCCAGCATTTTGCTAATAAGCATAATAAATCCCTATCTACCTTTCGCTGGCAAGCAATAGAAAAGGTGAATACACCTCCAAGGGGAGGTGATAGGGACAAAATGCTGGGCAAGAGGGAGATGTTTTGGATATTTAAACTTGGGACAAGAGTTCCCCAAGGAATGAACTCTGAATATGATTTAATTAATTATTGGAAATAAATATAAAAAATAATAATAAAAATAAAGTAATGTCTTCTCTCAATTAATTTAAGATTAAATTGTGTTCTTTTTAAACCAATAAAAGAACACCTATCTATAGACCAGTAAAATCACATTTTATCTATAGTTGGATATAAGGAGAGTTAGACCTTTCATAATGTTTAACAACAAATTATTATTATGTTTCCATATAAAGTATTCTTTTTAAAGGTTCATTCAAAGTACTTCCATATCCCTACTATCAGCAATTGCCTTATACCACATATAGTTATCTTTGTAAAATTTTTATTTAAATAAAAACCAAGTCAGGTAAATATAGTTTAAAATTTAAAAGTTAATTATTCTTTTCTACATATTGGTCATAATATAATAAAATGTTGGTATAGGTATTTGGCATAGTGTTATACTAGTTCAAGTTTGAACAATAGGCACTTATACTACTAAATAAGGTTAATTCTGTAGTCCCAAGGCTGGATTCACTAACTTGTTACTTTAATGAGTTAATTTGAGCATGTTTGTTTTTAACCTATTAGAATCAGAGGTAGGGTACTTAAACTTGGTAACAGGTGTACTCTTTAGCTATGATTACGGCTGTGTGCCGAAACATGTCAGCAACCAACTATGTGCTCAGTTTTGTTGCCTAATTTGTTTGCTTTTTGTACTACCCCCATGTTTTAATTGTGTGACTACACAAATAAAATTCACCTTTTAACCGCTTTTGGCACCTATTGCTTTAAATTTTGTTTTGACTTTTAATATTCTATCAGGATTAAGCATTGGTGCCCAGTGGTTTTTGTATGCTCCATATGATACCCCTAAGCTAGCGTGGACAGCTAGACTTCCTATTGGATTACTACAGACCATCATATCCCAGCTAAGGAATCCGTTTCACCTCATTGGATGACCCTCGACACGTGGTACGCCACACACGCACAGACGCAACAACAGCGTCCTTCACAGCACAGTCTGTAGACGGAGATTGCAGAGGCAAGTTTGCCGGGCAGAGACCGGACCGAGAGCGGGCCTTCAATTAGTAAGGATTTGAACGGATTCGTGGTGTCTGGCGTTCCTCTGAAGCAGTGGTAAGTGGGCACAACCGCATAGCGGTAAATATTACACAGATGTGTTTGGAAGCATAAAGTTTGTAAAATCCATAAGACCCATAACTGCTATTTAGAGCTTACCTGATTAATAGGAGACAACCTGTGAACGCCTGATATAATACAAAAAGACGAAGGGTTGCGGCAGCATCAAGCAGAGTACCAAAAGTAGGTTAAAAAACAAAACTTTTATTTCCAATATTTAAAAAGCCAATTACCCTCCTTACATGTTTCGTGCCTGTACTTGGCACTTAATCATAGGAGTGAGGTATGTTAGTACAACCCCTGCTATTTAAAGGGGAAGTACCCAATGATGGCAAAGCTGTGGAAACACCTGTAAAAAATAGTGTTAAAACTGCTTGCCGTCACGCAGCACTTTCCACAAACAGAAAAATATATTACATTTAAGAAATATGTGTAACAGGTTACTTTTTAGGATGTACATTGATATATGGTATACAAACACATATGAACCTACAATTTCAGCACTATTATATTGTTAATACATGTTCAAAGTCCACTCCTTCGGCAACAATATGCTTATTATTTTGTAATAGATATGTATAATGGATATACAGATAAAAGAAAAAACAAAAACAAAAAATAGGTAAATGTACTCATACGTATTTATGTATAGATGTAAATATATCCCACTGTGTGTTAACCCTAAGTATGTTGTACAAAACTGGGTGTAATACTTAAATAAAGTATAAATGCCTAATCAAATATCTGGATAAGAAGTAAATTTCTATTTGCACTATTGGTCAGTCATATATGTATTAATTATTCCAATCTGTATATATTGACCAGGTAAAGACCTATTAATGTTCCTGCATAATAGATTAATCCAAATAAAATAGACAAAAAATATACATAAATAATTATTCCACATAATAAGACATATCCCATTCCCTATTTAAACCTTGAGGTACTATTGTTTTTAATTTATATATCCAAAATAGTTCACGTTTGAGCAACAATTTTTGCTTGTTGCCCCCTCTAATGGGAGAGTGGATTTTATCAATAACTTTAACAGTGATTTGTGCTATATGGGTCATATGTGTTTGGTTAAAATGAACTGCAATCGCCGAGTCTTTATTGTAGTTTTTGGTATCCCTAATGTGTTCCCTAATACGCGATCTGAGCTCCCTGGTCGTTTGACCAATATATTGTAGGGAGCAAAGGGAACACTCTATTAGATAAACCACAAATTCAGTCCTACAATTAGCATAGAACTCCATATTGTATCTTTCGTGAGTTGCTGAACTAGTAAAAGTGTCACTTCTACTGATGACTTCACATGTGATGCAAGGTCTGGTGCCGCATTTGTATGTGCCCTTTTTCTTTATCCAATTGCTCCCCTGTTTTTTAGGTGTATTTACTATACTGGGTACCAGTCTGGTGCCCAGAGTCGGGGGTTTCTTGGATACAAATTTACAGGCTTGAACAATGTTACCCAAAGATTCATCTTCTTTTAATATGTGTAGATGTTTCCTAAGAATAGCTGTGATGTCATTGAATTGTTTGGAATACTCGGTAGTAAAAACAATTTTGTCCTTGCTGAAATCCTGGTCTGATCTCTTTTTAGTAGTGATAACTTCCCTTTGAGTCTTACTTTTAATCTGCTCGAAAGATTCATTAAGAATCTTCATCGAATATCCTCTCTGCTTTAATCTATTTGTGAGGTCAGTACACTGTGAATTGAATTTCTCATTGGAGTTAGTATTTCTCCTCATTCTGATATACTGAGCTTTGGGGATTGATCTGATTAAATGTGGAGGATGACATGATTTGGCATGGAGTATGGTATTTCCAGCCGTTGGTTTGCGATATGTATCTGTCAATATTGTACCTTTTTCTGGGTCACCTGTGAGTTCTAGATCTAAAAAACATATTTTGTACTGTTGTAGTTCACCTGTGAATCTCAAATTTAAGTCATTGGTGTTAACATACTCTAAAAAGGTACTTATTTCAAGTTTATCCTCCACTATAAATAGGAGATCATCTATGAACCGCATATATTTAATAATATGCTTTGCAAATGGATTAGATAAAGTGTAAAGATATAGGTCCTCCCACCACGCTACATACAGGTTGGCAAACGAGGGGGCAAATTTTGCCCCCATCGCTGTACCACAAACCTGCACATACAGGCCCATTTATCAAAGGGCTTGCGGACCTGATCCGACACTGCGGATCAGGTCCGCAAGACCTTGCTAAATGCGGAGAGCAATACGCTCTCCGCATTTAACATTGCACCAGCAGCTCACAAGAGCTGCTGGTGCAACGCCGCCCCCTGCTGACTCGCGGCCAATCGGCCGCCAGCAGGGAGCTGTCAATCAACCCGATCGTATTCGATCGGGTTGATGTCCGGCGATTCCTGTCCGCCTGTTCAGAGCAGGCGGACAGGGTTATGGAGCAGCAGTCTTTAGACCGCTGCTTCATAACTTGTGTTTCTGGCGAGTCTGAAGACTCGCTAGAAACACGGCCCTTCAAGCTCCGTACGGAGCTTGATAAATGGGCCTGTAGGTATTCATTATTAAACATAAAGAAATTATGTTTTAATAAAAATTCAATGATTTCACAAAAAAATAGTTTGAATTCTAAAGAGTAGCGTGTCGCTGTGTCCAAAAAATACCTGATAGATTTTAATCCTAACGAATGGGGTATGCTTGAATAAAGAGAGGTGGCATCAATAGCCACCCATCTAAATTCCTTATTCCATTCAACATACTCCAAGCAATTCAGTAAGTGTGTTGAATCACGTAAATAGCTATTGAGGCTTTTAACTAAGGGCTGGAGTATAGAATCTACCCATTCAGACAATGGCTCAAACATGGAGCCAATGCCTGAAATAATCGGTCTGCCCGGGGGTGAGGTCATGTTTTTATGCGTTTTAGGCACATGATGGAATATAGGCACTAATGGATGATCCGGTATCATATATTTGACCTGTTTTCAGTGAAAACATTGATAGCTACCCCTTGTTCTATTATTGTGTACAGTTTAGCCCTGAATATCTGTGATGGATTCCTATCCAGCTTTCTGTATGTTTTGGTATCAGACAGTTGTCTGTAAGCTTCATTCAAGTAGTAGTCCTTGTCTAGGACCACTACGTTACCACCTTTGTCTGATGTTCTTATCACAATGTTATCATTTTGTTGTAATTTATGTAACGCATTAAATTCTGCTTTTGTAAGGTTAGGTTTCCCAATAGTGCCCTTTGTTTTTATCTGCATCTCTAAATTTAACAAATCCTTCTGAACTCTCTTCTGGTACAGATTAATATATGGGCCCCTAAAGTTTGTGGGATAGAACTCAGACTGCCCCCTTCTGGGTGACTGTATATCACTGTCCTCTGGACCATAATTATCTTCTAAAGATTTCAATTCATTTAGTGTTATACAGTCACCAAATCTGAGGATTGCCGAGCCCATCTCACCTTCAATGCTACCATGGTTAACTTCTAAATCTGAATTACCATTTTCACATACTTCCAATACAGATTGTTCTTTTTGCAAACTAAAAAAACGTTTTAATGTCAATTTCCTGACAAATTTATTAATGTCAATGATGGTTTTGAATGCTGAAAAAGTGTTCGTAGGGGCAAAGCCCATTCCCTTGCTCAGTAAAGATTTCTCTTCATCTGTGAGTTCCAGTTTGGACAAATTCAATACCGAGAGTCCTTCATATTCGTCTTGTACGATTTTCTTTGGGATTTTCTTGGTTCTTCTACCAGCCCTCCTTGTGCGCCTCCTAAAGGGACAGCTGGTATATCTTTATCTTTAAGACGTACAGCTGTGTCTTCTTCCCCATCCGTGTCACTGTCACTCAGAACCTGGGAGGACCTATATCTTTACACTTTATCTAATCCATTTGCAAAGCATATTATTAAATATATGCGGTTCATAGATGATCTCATATTTATAGTGGAGGATAAACTTGAAATAAGTACCTTTTTAGAGTATGTTAACACCAATGACTTAAATTTGAGATTCACAGGTGAACTACAACAGTACAAAATATGTTTTTTAGATCTAGAACTCACAGGTGACCCAGAAAAAGGTACAATATTGACAGATACATATCGCAAACCAACGGCTGGAAATACCATACTCCATGCCAAATCATGTCATCCTCCACATTTAATCAGATCAATCCCCAAAGCTCAGTATATCAGAATGAGGAGAAATACTAACTCCAATGAGAAATTCAATTCACAGTGTACTGACCTCACAAATAGATTAAAGCAGAGAGGATATTCGATGAAGATTCTTAATGAATCTTTCGAGCAGATTAAAAGTAAGACTCAAAGGGAAGTTATCACTACTAAAAAGAGATCAAACCAGGATTTCAGCAAGGACAAAATTGTTTTTACTACCGAGTATTCCAAACAATTCAATGACATCACAGCTATTCTTAGGAAACATCTACACATATTAAAAGAAGATGAATCTTTGGGTAACATTGTTCAAGCCTGTAAATTTGTATCCAAGAAACCCCCGACTCTGGGCACCAGACTGGTACCCAGTATGGTAAATACACCTAAAAAACAGGGGAGCAATTGGATAAAGAAAAAGGGCACATACAAATGCGGCACCAGACCTTGCATCACATGTGAAGTCATCAGTAGAAGTGACACTTTTACTAGTTCAGCAACTCACGAAAGATACAATATGGAGTTCTATGCTAATTGTAGGACTGAATTTGTGGTTTATCTAATAGAGTGTTCCCTTTGCTCCCTACAATATATTGGTCAAACGACCAGGGAGCTCAGATCGCGTATTAGGGAACACATTAGGGATACCAAAAACTACAATAAAGACTCGGCGATTGCAGTTCATTTTAACCAAACACATATGACCCATATAGCACAAATCACTGTTAAAGTTATTGATAAAATCCACTCTCCCATTAGAGGGGGCAACAAGCAAAAATTGTTGCTCAAACGTGAACTATTTTGGATATATAAATTAAAAACAATAGTACCTCAAGGTTTAAATAGGGAATGGGATATGTCTTATTATGTGGAATAATTATTTATGTATATTTTTTGTCTATTTTATTTGGATTAATCTATTATGCAGGAACATTAATAGGTCTTTACCTGGTCAATATATACAGATTGGAATAATTAATACATATATGACTGACCAATAGTGCAAATAGAAATTTACTTCTTATCCAGATATTTGATTAGGCATTTATACTTTATTTAAGTATTACACCCAGTTTTGTACAACATACTTAGGGTTAACACACAGTGGGATATATTTACATCTATACATAAATACGTATGAGTACATTTACCTATTTTTTGTTTTTGTTTTTTCTTTTATCTGTATATCCATTATACATATCTATTACAAAATAATAAGCATATTGTTGCCGAAGGAGTGGACTTTGAACATGTATTAACAATATAATAGTGCTGAAATTGTAGGTTCATATGTGTTTGTATACCATATATCAATGTACATCCTAAAAAGTAACCTGTTACACATATTTCTTAAATGTAATATATTTTTCTGTTTGTGGAAAGTGCTGCGTGACGGCAAGCAGTTTTAACACTATTTTTTACAGGTGTTTCCACAGCTTTGCCATCATTGGGTACTTCCCCTTTAAATAGCAGGGGTTGTACTAACATACCTCACTCCTATGATTAAGTGCCAAGTACAGGCACGAAACATGTAAGGAGGGTAATTGGCTTTTTAAATATTGGAAATAAAAGTTTTGTTTTTTAACCTACTTTTGGTACTCTGCTTGATGCTGCCGCAACCCTTCGTCTTTTTGTATCATATTACAAGCAGCGGAACCGGCTGCTAATAGCGGCGTGCACCCCCAGTGCTCCACTGCTACTTTCTTCCTACACACTTCCGGTTTAGTCAGAGACCGGTTCAAGGGCCTGAAGCGGTACAGTGTTCGTGGAAACGCCTGATATACCTTTTTGGGACTGTTCATCCATTTATACATTTGTGTTTGTGGATTTTTTGGAAGTGCTTGGGCGATCGCTACCAGGGGTTTTATATAATAAGACTATTACTTGAATGCTTATACAGTTATTTTTGAGACACAAAATTTTCCTTTTTGCTTTTATATATATATATATATATATATATATATATATACTGTTATATTGTTATATATGCGTGTGTGTATTTATATATATATATATATATATGTGTACTGTTATATTGTTATATATGCGTGTGTGTATATATATATATGTGTACTGTTATATTGTTATATATGCGTGTGTGTATTTATATATGTGTACTGTTATATATGCGTGTGTGTTTATATATATATATATATATATATATATATATATATATGTGTGTGTACTGTTATATTGTTATATATGTGTGTGTGTATTTATATATATATATATATATATATATATATATGGGTACTGTTATATTGTTATATATGCGTGTGTGTATATATATCTGTACTGTTATATTGTTATATATGCGTGTGTGTATATATATATATGTGTACTGTTATATTGTTATATATGCGTGTGTGTATTTATATATGTGTACTGTTATATTGTTATATATGCGTGTGTGTATATATATATGTGTACTGTTATATAGTTATATATGCGTGTGTCAGTGATGTGCAGTCACTAGAGGCAGGTGAGGCAGTGCTTCACCTCTCATATGGGCAAAAATATATTTTTTTTTATTGGCTTTAAAAAAAAATTGTAATTTTTTTTCCCCAGCATTTTTTTTTTCTCACAGCTACATGTTGTGTAATGGAGAGGCACAAGCAGGTCTGCCCACCATTACACAACATGCCGCGCCACCTGCTGGATGAAAGTGGTTAAGATCATTGCATGGCCCATTAACTGCTTATTTGAGGCAGTCCTATTTGGGCTGAACCAATCCAGCGAGAGGCATTAGTAAGTGGAACATAGGGTTGGGACTGGATGTTAAATCATATAAAACAAAACAAAAATGGAAAAAAACAACTTTCATATATTTTGTTAGTGTCCTGTGAACCTGCTAGCTTTGCTAAAGTGAAAAAGAGAGTTCTGTTCTTCCCCTCTAAGTGCCACTGTCACTTCCTGAATCCTTACAGAGCAGGAAAAGAGGCACAGAGAGCAGTGTTTCAGCCACATCTTATTAAAGTAAGATTTTACTGAAAGGGATTCTGTTAGTGAAAATGATCATTTAATGAATGTGGTTTAGTGTTTGTTTACTCTTTTACAGCAGGGTCGTTTTTGTATTTTGTTTACTCAAACTTTACACTCACTAACTTAGCAGCTTACCTCTGTACTTCACACTAAATTATAGACTCATTTTCTGAACTCTCTGTAGCTCTGCTGTTTTATTACTTTAAAATGCTGTG
>NC_069502.1:21286601-21289101 GCF_027579735.1 Bombina bombina | reverse complement strand
GTTGTTCGTTCCTGGTAGAGCGCTTCTCTCTTTGTATGCAAATTATTATGACCCTGGGGAAGTCTCCCTATGGGTGATGGGGGAAACCAGACGTGGACTCCTTGCTCAGTGTGCTTAGAGGAATGTGGCTGCACCTCACTGACGAGGCCCATAGGAGGCCGAAACGATCGTCTGGGGTTGTCATGTTCCTTGTTCAGAGGAGAATTGCCTGGTATTTCGGGGCTGGACTGACCTTACTTGGCGGGATCAGACTGATATACTTCAGGAAAGTTTTCTTCTGTGAAAAGCACACTGGTCTAAAAGAGGCTGCTTCCGGGTGGTAAATCGCCATAGAACAAGCCACTGAGCTGTTGTTCGTTCCTGGTAGAGCGCTTCTCTCTTTGTATGCAAATTATTATGACCCTGGGGAAGTCTCCCTATGGGTGATGGGGGAAACCAGACGTGGACTCCTTGCTCAGTGTGCTTAGAGGAATGTGGCTGCACCTCACTGACGAGGCCCATAGGAGGCCGAAACGATCGTCTGGGGTTGTCATGTTCCTTGTTCAGAGGAGAATTGCCTGGTATTTCGGGGCTGGACTGACCTTACTTGGCGGGATCAGACTGATATACTTCAGGAAAGTTTTCTTCTGTGAAAAGCACACTGGTCTAAAAGAGGCTGCTTCCGGGTGGTAAATCGCCATAGAACAAGCCACTGAGCTGTTGTTCGTTCCTGGTAGAGCGCTTCTCTCTTTGTATGCAAATTATTATGACCCTGGGGAAGTCTCCCTATGGGTGATGGGGGAAACCAGACGTGGACTCCTTGCTCAGTGTGCTTAGAGGAATGTGGCTGCACCTCACTGACGAGGCCCATAGGAGGCCGAAACGATCGTCTGGGGTTGTCATGTTCCTTGTTCAGAGGAGAATTGCCTGGTATTTCGGGGCTGGACTGACCTTACTTGGCGGGATCAGACTGATATACTTCAGGAAAGTTTTCTTCTGTGAAAAGCACACTGGTCTAAAAGAGGCTGCTTCCGGGTGGTAAATCGCCATAGAACAAGCCACTGAGCTGTTGTTCGTTCCTGGTAGAGCGCTTCTCTCTTTGTATGCAAATGTATATATATATATATATATATGTGTGTGTACTGTTATATTGTTATATATGCGCGTGTGTGTGTATATATATATATATATATATATATATATATACAAATTCCAAAAATAGGAGCGCACTCGCCGGGTCTTAAACAAGTAAAATGTATTTAAACAGTGACGTTTCGGGGTGGTTAGCCCCGTCCTCAGACCATTGCAACAACTCAAATTAGCAGCAAACATTTATACATTACCCTCCACCATCACCACGTACTACCGGAAGTGCCGCCGGCGTCCTGCAGAACTCAGTGCGCAGGTCCGCCGGTTGCCATAACAACCCGGATATACAATTCTGAAATACAAACAGGAGATTTTATAAGACACAGCAAATATCTGCAATATAGATGCTTATATTGTTTAACATACTATAAAAGTATTTAGTTCTCTCTCTGAGGCTACCAAATAATGTTATTAATATACGCCACCATGTAAACATGTACCCGGTTGTCAAGGCAACCGTTGTAATGGCATGCAATCCCTCATAGCTACAAATCATAAATGTGTGAAGTAGCAATATTTAGTAACATAGTAGAATCATATGTACACTATTGATGTAGCTATTTGTGACAGTTCTATAGCAAACTCCCCATCCATAGTAATTCCCTTAAGCAATAAAACTTTAATGTGGTGCTGTGTTGGGGCTAAGACAATAGTACAATGTCACTAAAACTTTAACCTCGGCTTATCAGCCAGTGACCTTGTTATAACTAGGTCATCTTTACAGGAAACAATGCCAATCCAATTGTGTATTTAACCCCTTGGGGGATAAGGTCCCCAAGTTGTAAATCCACCTGGACTCTTTTTGCAACAATAGATTGGCTCTATCACCACCCCTACTGAGTTTGGGTACGTGATCAATGATCACATACCTCAAATCACTAACAGTATGGCCACTCATTGCAAAATGCCTGGCAACAGGCTGCTCAGATTCATTCTCTCTAATTGCCAATCTAATGGCCGAGCGATGGTTGGCCATACGTATACGGAGGGTATCTACCGTCTTACCCACATAAAATAAACCACATGGGCAATGTAAGAGATAGATAATATATTCTGTAGTACACGTTACTCTATATTTAATTGTGTACTTTCTGTTAGTATGGGGATGTGTGAATGTCTTGGTATTACTCATGCCATTACACGTAGTGCAACCAAGGCATCTGTAGCACCCCACTTTTGATGATTGAAGCCAAGTAGTCTTTTTATAACTATCCACTGGATCCACTTTCACCCACATTGACCAACACCTCAAAAAATTCTGGGATATGAAGCAAGATGAGGCCCTATGCATAAGAAAACCCCTAGAGACGAAGAACCGTTTGACCTATTTAACTACATACACTGCAGACAAAAAGGGAATACCTGGAGTTGT
>NC_069502.1:21276601-21281601 GCF_027579735.1 Bombina bombina | reverse complement strand
CTTGCACCTAACTAAAGATAGGACGTGTGAGAGGACTGTGGTGTGTTAAACTTAGTTTTTATTTCTTCAATCAAAAGTTTGTTATTTTAAACGGCACCGGAGTGTGTTGTTTGTTCTCAGGCAGCATTAGAAGAAGAATCTGCCTGAGTTTTTTCTGTGATCTTAGCGGTCGTAACTAAGATCCACTTGCTGTTCTCGGCCATTCTGAGGAGTGAGGTAACTTCAGAACAGGGGATAGCATGCAGGGCCAGCCTGCAAGGAGGTATGTGCAGTAAATTATTTTCTAAGGAATGGAATTGACTGAGAAAATACTGCTAATACCGATGTAATGTAAGTGCAGCCTTAAATGCAGTAGTAGCGACTGGTATCAGGTTGATATGTATGTATGTATACTCTGAGGTATTTCTGGGGAATGGAATTTCACTAAGAAAATACTGTCAATATTAAAGTAATATTTGAGCCTGCACTGCAGTGAAAGCGACTAGCAGCAGGCTTATTAATAACACTTCATAATTTTCAATTTTAAAACGTTTACTGGCATGTTAATCGTTTTTCCTGAGGTACTTGGTGATAAAACTTTATGGGCATGATTTTTACCACATGGCTGTGGTTTTTTTCTGCATAAAAACAGTTTACTGAGCTTCCCCACTGTTGTAATATGAGTGGGAGGGGCCTATTTTAGCGCTTTATTGCGCAGTAAAAATTTAGTCACAGTCTTCCTATTTCTTCCTCCATGATCCAGGACGTCTCTACAGAGCCCAGGGGTCTCCAAAACTAGTTTTGAGGGAGGTAATCAGTCACAGCAGACCTGTGACAGTGTGTTTGACTGTGATAAAAACGTTTATTATTTCAACTGTTATCCGTTTTGGGTATTAACCTCTTAAGGACATATGACGGATTTTTTCCGTCATAAAACCATTGAGCAAACTGAAAGCGGTGTCCTTAAAGGGTTAAGGGGTTAATCATCCTTTTGCTGGTGGGTGCAATCCTCTGTTAACTTTATACATTTTCTGTTAAAATTTGGTTGTTTTAACATATTTGGTTCATTGTTAATTCAACTGTGTCACATTTTTATGTTTCTTAAAGGCGCAGTAGCGTTTTTTATATAGCTTGTAAATTTATTTAAAAGTTTTTTCCAAGCTTGCTAGTGTTATTGCTAGTCTGTTTAAACATGTCTGACACAGATGAATCTGTTTGTTCACTATGTTTAAAGGCCAAGGTGGAGCCCAATAGAAATTTGTGCATTCAATGTATAGATGTTACTTTGAATAAAAGTCAAACTTTATATGTTAAAAAAATATCACCAGACAACGAGGGGGAAGTTATGCCGACTAACTCTCCTCACGTGTCAGTACCTTTGCCTCCCGCTCAGGAGGTGCGTGATATTGTGGCGCCAAGTACATCAGGGCGGCCCATACAAATCACTTTGCAAGACATGGCTAATGTTATGACTGAAGTACTATCTAAATTGCCAGAATTAAGAGGTAAACGCGATCACTCTGGGGTAAGAACAGAGTGCGCTGATAATAGTAGAGCCATGTCTGATACTGCGTCACAATTTGCAGAACATGAGGACGGAGAGCTTCATTCTGTGGGTGACGGATCTGATCCAAGTAAACTGGATTCAGAGATTTCAAATTTTAAATTTAATCTTGAGAACCTCCGTGTATTACTAGGGGAGGTATTAGCGGCTCTGAATGATTGTAACACGGTTGCAATTCCAGAGAAAGTATGTAGGCTGGATAAATATTTTGCGGTACCGGCGTGTACTGACGTTTTTCCTATACCTAAAAGGCTTACAGAAATTGTTAACAAGGAGTGGGATAGACCCGGTGTGCCCTTTTCACCCCCTCCTATATTTAGAAAAATGTTTCCAATAGACGCCACCACACGGGACCTATGGCAGACGGTCCCTAAGGTGGAGGGAGCAGTTTCTACTCTGGCTAAGCGCACCACTATCCCGGTGGAGGATAGCTGTGCTTTTTCAGATCCAATGGATAAAAAGTTAGAGGGTTACCTTAAGAAAATGTTTGTTCAGCAAGGTTTTATATTACAACCCCTTGCATGCATCGCGCCTGTCACTGCTGCGGCGGCATTCTGGTTTGAGTCTCTGGAAGAGACCCTTAGCACAGCTCCATTGGATGAGATTATGAACAAGCTTAAAGCCCTTAAGCTAGCTAATTCATTTATTTCTGATGCCGTAGTACACTTAACCAAACTTACGGCTAAGAACTCCGGATTTGCCATTCAAGCGCGCAGAGCGCTGTGGCTTAAATCCTGGTCAGCTGATGTGACTTCTAAATCTAAATTGCTTAATATTCCTTTCAAAGGGCAGACATTATTCGGGCCCGGCTTGAAAGAAATTATCGCTGACATTACTGGAGGTAAGGGCCATGCCCTGCCTCAAGACAGGGCCAAACCAAAGGCTAAACAGTCTAATTTTCGTGCCTTTCGTAACTTCAAGGCAGAAGCAGCATCAACTTCCTCCGCTCCAAGACAGGAAGGAACTGTTGCTCGCTACAGACAGGGCTGGAAACCTAACCAGTCCTGGAACAAGGGCAAGCAGGCCAGAAAACCTGCTGCTGGCCCTAAGACAGCATGAAGTGAGGGCCCCCGATCCGGAAACGGATATAGTGGGGGGCAGACTTTCTCTCTTTGCCCAGGCTTGGGCAAGAGATGTCCAGGATCCCTGGGCGTTGGAAATCATATCTCAGGGATATCTTCTGGACTTCAAAGCTTCTCCTCCACAAGGGAGATTTCATCTTTCAAGGTTATCAGCAAACCAGATAAAGAAAGAGGCGTTTCTACGCTGTGTACAAGACCTCTTACTAATGGGAGTGATCCACCCAGTTCCGCGGTCGGAACACGGGCAAGGATTCTATTCAAATCTGTTTGTGGTTCCCAAAAAAGAGGGAACCTTCAGACCAATCTTGGACTTAAAGATCCTAAACAAATTCCTAAGAGTTCCACCGTTCAAAATGGAAACTATTCGAACCATCTTACCCATGATCCAAGAGGGTCAGTACATGACCACAGTGGATTTAAAGGATGCCTACCTTCACATACCGATTCACAAAGATCATTACCGGTATCTAAGATTTGCCTTCCTAAACAGGCATTACCAGTTCGGGTTAGCTACGGCTCCAAGAATCTTTACAAAGGTTCTGGGCTCTCTTCTGGCGGTACTAAGACCGCGAGGCATAGCGGTAGCTCCGTACCTAGACGACATTCTGATACAAGCGTCAAGTTTCCAAACTGCCAAGTCTCATACAGAGTTAGTTCTGGCATTTCTAAGGTCGCATGGGTGGAAGGTGAACGTAGAAAAGAGTTCTCTATTGCCACTCACAAGAGTTCCCTTTCTAGGGACTCTTATAGATTCTGTAGAAATGAAAATTTACCTGACGGAGGACAGGTTATCAAAACTTCTAAATGCTTGCCGTGTCCTTCATTCCATTCAACACCCGTCAGTGGCTCAGTGCATGGAGGTAATCGGCTTTATGGTAGCGGCAATGGACATAGTACCATTTGCGCGCCTGCATCTCAGACCGCTGTAATTGTGCATGCTAAGTCAGTGGAATGGGGATTACTCAGATTTGTCCCCTCTGCTAAATCTGGATCAAGAGACCAGAGATTCTCTTCTATGGTGGCTTTCTCGGCCACATCTGTCCAAGGGGATGCCCTTCCGCAGGCCAGATTGGACGATTGTTACAACAGACGCCAGCCTTCTAGGTTGGGGCGCAGTCTGGAATTCCCTGAAGGCTCAGGGATCATGGACTCAGGAGGAGAGACTCCTTCCAATAAACATTCTGGAATTAAGAGCAATTTTCAATGCTCTTCTGGCTTGGCCTCAGTTAGCAACTCTGAGGTTCATCAGGTTTCAGTCGGACAACATCACGACTGTGGCTTACATCAACCATCAAGGAGGAACAAGGAGTTCCCTAGCGATGATGGAAGTCTCAAAGATAATTCGCTGGGCAGAGTCTCACTCTTGCCACCTGTCAGCGATCCACATCCCAGGCGTGGAGAACTGGGAGGCGGATTTTCTAAGTCGCCAGACCTTTCATCCGGGGGAGTGGGAACTTCATCCGGAGGTGTTTGCCCAACTGCTTCATCATTGGGGCAAACCAGATCTGGATCTCATAGCGTCTCGCCAGAACGCCAAGCTTCCTTTTTACGGATCCAGGTCCAGGGACCCGGGAGCGGTGCTGATAGATGCTCTGACAGCACCTTGGGTCTTCAACATGGCTTATGTGTTTCCACCTTTTCCGATGCTTCCTCGATTGATTGCCAGGATCAAACAGGAGAGAGCATCTGTGATTCTAATAGCGCCTGCGTGGCCACGCAGGACCTGGTATGCAGATCTAGTGGACATGTCGTCCTGTCCACCATGGTCTCTGCCTCTGAGACAGGACCTTCTGATTCAGGGTCCTTTAAAACATCCAAATCTAATTTCTCTGAGGCTGACTGCATGGAGATTGAACGCTTGATTCTATCAAAGCGTGGATTCTCGGAGTCAGTGATTGATACCTTAATACAGGCTAGGAAACCTGTTACCAGGAAAATTTACCATAAAATATGGCGTAAATACTTATATTGGTGTGAATCCAAGAGTTACTCATGGAGTAAGGTTAGGATTCCTAGGATATTGTCTTTTCTACAAGAGGGTTTAGAAAAGGGTTTATCTGCTAGTTCGTTAAAGGGACAGATTTCAGCTCTGTCTATCCTTTTACACAAACGTCTGGCAGAAGTTCCAGACGTTCAGGCTTTTTGTCAGGCTTTGGCTAGGATTAAGCCTGTGTTTAAGACTGTTGCTCCGCCGTGGAGCTTAAACTTAGTTCTTAACGTTCTGCAAGGTGTTCCGTTTGAACCCCTTCATTCCATCGATATCAAGCTGTTATCTTGGAAAGTTCTGTTTTTAATGGCTATTTCCTCGGCTCGAAGAGTCTCTGAGTTATCGGCCTTACATTGTGATTCTCCTTATCTGATTTTTCATTCAGACA
>NC_069502.1:21129101-21269101 GCF_027579735.1 Bombina bombina | reverse complement strand
GTCGGCGGATGTGTCTTCCAAGACAAAATTGCTTAATATTCCTTTCAAAGGTAAGACCCTTTTTGGGCCAGAATTGAAGGAAATTATTTCAGACATCACTGGGGGAAAGGGCCATGCCCTCCCACAGGATAGGCCCTTTAAGGCTAAGAATAAATCTAATTTTCGTTCCTTTCGCAACTTCAGGAACGGACCGTCTCCTAACTCTGTGGCCTCTAGACAAGAGGGTAACGCTTCCCAGGCCAAGCCAGCATGGAAACCAATGCAAGGCTGGAACAAGGGTAAACAGGCCAAGAAGCCTGCTGCTGCTACCAAGACAGCATGAAGGGGTAGCCCCCGATCCGGGACCGGATCTAGTAGGGGGCAGACTTTCTCTCTTTGCTCAGGCTTGGGCAAGAGATGTTCAGGATCCCTGGGCACTAGAAATAGTCTCTCAGGGTTATCTTCTAGAATTCAAGGAACTCCCTCCAAGGGGAAGGTTCCACATGTCTCGCTTATCTTCAGACCAGATAAAGAGACAGGCATTCTTACATTGCGTAGGAGATCTGTTAAAGATGGGAGTGATATACCCAGTTCCAACAGTGGAACAAGGTCAAGGGTTTTACTCAAACCTGTAATACACACAGAAATAGGTGAAACCCAAATTAGCAGCGCTTCTCTATAACAGGCTAATTATGTACCAAAAAAGAGAAACTATGTATATAGTCTAGATGGAAATTGCCTGATAAGTGAAGCAATATATATTGAGGTATATCAGTCGAGATATAGTTTATAATAAGATACAATAAATATTGGGACAGAGTAATGGTCCTATACAAAAAAAATTTTTTTACAATTTGCTGTTATTACAAAACTCAAATCACTATTCATAGGATAGGTTACGAGAAGATAACAATACTTCCCAATAGTGTTGTGGATGGTGGGTGCCGCTCCAAGTGATGACACAGGGCTGCGGTCCTGGTCTTAGGAAGTGGCTGGAAAACAAGATAAAACACAGAGCGCAACCCACTCTAAGTGTAAAATCATTTAATATCAAACAATAAAAAAACGTGTAAATCGCACGTACAGTGTTACAAAATAAACAGGCACAATAAAACCAATCCCAGATAGTATCACCAAATGTCAGGGGTGTGATGTCCGTCACCTCGTAGCTCACAATCCCCAAAACGGCTTCCGGATCGCCGTGTGAGAATTCAGCTTATGCCGAGGGATACTCCAAATGGCATTGATAACAGGGAAGCTGGGAGAAGTTCCTTTTGTGCCGCCTCGACGCGTTTCCTCAGGCTACGACCTGACTTTCTCAAGAGGATGTTTGGAGTGACGTCGAGTGAACGATTTTACCAACAATCCAGGAGGGTCAATATATGACTACTGTGGATTTAAAGGATGCGTACCTACATATTCCTATCCACAAAGATCATCATCAGTTCCTAAGGTTCGCCTTTCTGGACAAACATTACCAGTTCGTGGCTCTTCCGTTCGGTCTAGCCACTGCTCCCAGAATTTTCACAAAGGTGCTAGGGTCCCTTCTAGCGGTTCTAAGGCCGAGGGGCATTGCAGTGGCACCTTACCTAGACGACATCCTAATCCAAGCGTCGTCCCTTTCCAGATCAAGGGCTCATACAGACATTGTATTAGCTTTTCTCAGGTCTCACGGGTGGAAGGTGAACGTGGAAAAGAGTTCCCTGTCCCCGTCTACAAGAGTTCCCTTTCTGGGAACAATAATAGATTCTGTAGAAATGAAGATTTTTCTGACAGAGGTCAGAAAATTAAAGCTTCTAAAGGCTTGTCAAGTTCTTCAATCTATTCCTCAACCTTCCATAGCTCAGTGCATGGAAGTAATAGGTCTAATGGTTGCAGCAATGGACGTGGTTCCTTTTGCTCGAATTCATCTAAGACCATTGCAACTGTGCATGCTCAGACAGTGGAATGGGGATTATGCAGACTTGTCTCCCCAGATTCAAGTAGACCAGGTAACCAGAGACTCACTCCGTTGGTGGTTGACTCAGGATCACCTGTCTCAGGGAATGAGTTTCCGCAGACCAGAGTGGGTCATTGTCACGACCGACGACAGTCTATTAGGCTGGGGCGAAGTCTGGGACTCCCTGAAAGCTCAGGGTCTATGGTCTCGGGAAGAGTCTCTTCTCCCGATAAACATCCTGGAACTGAGAGCGATATTCAATGCGCTCCGGGCTTGGCCTCAACTAGCGAAGGCCGGATTCATAAGATTTCAGTCGGACAACATGACGACTGTAGCTTACATCAACCATCAGGGAGGAACAAAGAGTTCCTTGGCGATGAGAGAGGTATCCAAGATCATCAAATGGGCGGAGGATCACTCCTGCCACCTATCTGCAATTCACATCCCAGGTGTAGACAACTGGGAGGCGGATTATTTGAGTCGTCAGACTTTCCATCCGGGGGAGTGGGAACTCCACCCGGAGGTCTTTGCCCAGTTAACTCAATTATGGGGCATTCCAGAGATGGATCTGATGGCGTCTCGTCAGAACTTCAAGGTTCCTCGCTACGGGTCCAGATCCAGGGATCCCAAGGCGACTCTAGTGGATGCATTAGTGGCGCCTTGGTCGTTCAACCTAGCTTATGTGTTTCCACCGTTTCCTCTCCTTCCCAGGCTCGTAGCCAGGATCAAATAGGAGAAGGCCTTGGTGATTCTGATAGCTCCTGCGTGGCCACGCAGGACTTGGTATGCAGACCTGGTGAATATGTCATCGGCTCCACCATGGAAGCTACCTTTGAGACAGGATCTTCTAGTACAAGGTCCATTCGAACATCCAAATCTAGTCTCTCTGCAGCTGACTGCTTGGAAATTGAACGCTTGATTTTATCTAAGCGTGGGTTTTCAGATTCAGTTATAGATACTCTGGTCCAAGCCAGAAAACCTGTGACTAGGAAGATTTACCATAAAATATGGAAAACATATATCTGTTGGTGTGACTCCAAGGGATTCTCTTGGAGTAAAATTAAAATTCCTAAGATTCTTTCCTTTCTCCAAGAGGGTTTGGATAAAGGGTTATCAGCGAGTTCTCTAAAAGGACAGATATCTGCTTTGTCTGTTTTGTTACACAGACGCCTGGCAGCAGTACCAGATGTACAAGCTTTTGTACAGGCTTTAGTCAGAATCAAGCCTGTTTACAGACCCATGACTCATCCTTGGAGTCTAAATTTAGTTCTTTCAGTTCTTCAAGGGGTTCCGTTTGAACCTTTACATTCCATAGATATTAAGTTACTATCTTAGAAAGTTCTGGTTTTGGTTGCTATTTCTTCTGCTAGAAGAGTTTCTGAATTGTCTGCTTTGCAGTGTGATCCACCCTATCTGGTATTCCATGCAGATAAGGTTGTTTTGCGTACCAAACCTGGTTTTCTTCCAAAAGTGGTTTCCAACAAGAATATTAACCAGGAAATAGTTGTTCCTTCTCTGTGTCCAAATCCAGTTTCTAAGAAGGAACGTTTGTTACACAATTTAGATGTGGTCCGTGCTTTAAAATTCTATTTAGACGCAACAAAGGATTTCAGACAGACTTCATCTTTGTTTGTCGTTTATTCTGGTAAGAGGAGAGGACAGAAAGCTACTGCTACCTCTCTTTCTTTTTGGCTAAAAAGCATCATCCGATTGGCTTATGAGACTGCCGGACGGCAGCCTCCTGAACGAATTACAGCTCATTCTACCAGAGCTGTGGCTTCCACATGGGCCTTCAAGAACGAGGCTTCTGTTGATCAGATATGTAAGGCAGCGACTTGGTCTTCTCTGCACACTTTTGCCAAATTTTACAAATTCGATATTTATGCTTCTTCGGAGGCTATTTTTGGGAGAAAGGTTTTGCAAGCCGTGGTGCCTTCTGTTTAGGTAACCTGATTTGCTCCCTCCCTTCATCCGTGTCTTAAAGCTTTGGTATTGGTTCCCACAAGTAAGGATGACGCCGTGGACCGGACACACCAATATTGGAGAAAACAGAATTTATGTTTACCTGATAAATTTATTTCTCTAACGGTGTGTCCGGTCCACGGCCCGCCCTGGTTTTTAATCAGGTTTGAAAAATGTCTTTCTTTATACACTACAGTCACCACGGCACCCTATAGTTTCTCCTTTTTCTCCTAACCGTCGGTCGAATGACTGGGGGGCGGAGCCAGAGGGGGGGCTATATGGGCAGCTTTTGCTGTGCTCTCTTTGCCATTTCCTGTTAGGGAAGAGAATATTCCCACAAGTAAGGATGACGCCGTGGACCGGACACAGGTTTATCAGGTAAACATAAATTCTGTTATATATATATATATATATATATATATTATACAAATTAAATAAAGTGAAGAAAGAGTAAATGACTAGGGATTTCAGCACTCTAAACCTTTGCTCTTCTGGGCCCCAGATGAAAACATGCACCAACCACACAATGATCAAGAGAAACCAGACAGGCTTGTCGTCAAATACAGAGACATTTATTCACAACAAAATTTCAGTATATCACTAAGTGATGCATCACTCTAATACACGATAGCATTATATTCCAAATTTATATACAAGACAGGGTAATCAACCCTTACTTGGAGCAAAGATAGAAACAAGAAATATTATGGATGATGATTAAATAGTGTCATATTATTATGGCATTCTGCTATGCACATGTATGTATAGTCATAGCTATTTCACGAGGTAAAAGCGTCCTCTTTAGATTAATGCCATAATGAGTATGACATCACACAGCATAAAACAATTACAGTAGCAACTGCAACATTAGTATACAAATACTTGCAACATTTTCCGAGGTAAAAGCGTCCTCTAACATTTTTGCTGCAACATTGTGCCATTGCTTACAAACTGTGCACAAACGTCAAGCGTTTCATGCTGTGGTAAATTTTACATCAACTGAGGTAAAAGCATCCTCCTTTCAATTTCACCACTTTAGACTTAATTAGGCTTGGTTTGTGAGCTTAAATCACCATCTTTAAGGTGCTTTATCGTGAAAGAGATTTCAATAGCATCAAAACAAAGTGTCCTGATATTGGAGGCAAAGACCTGTTCAGCACAGCGTGTTCCATCCTATTATCTGCACATAACCCCAGAAATTAAATCAGCATTTAAATGACAGTACCTTAGTTGAGCCGTGTCTTCCAGCGTATTACCTGTATACTTAGGTGAACAACCGCTACGGCTTTAAAAAAATGCTTTATCCAAACCGAATTTGCTTCCCGGTCAATACCGGATCAGAGTGTCATCACTCCCTCTTGGTTTGTGCTTCACTCAGGAAAGGAACCTCCATTCAGCTGCCACAGGTGTGCTCCTATGTAGGTCACTACTGGTCCGTCTAATGATATTTGTACATAGAACACATTTCTCCAGTTATAATGCACCGTTATATGTACAGTAGGTCACTACTGGTCTGTCTAATGATATTTGTACATAGAACATATTTCTCCAGTTATAATGCAGTGGTATATGTAGGTGACTACTCGTCTGTCTAATGATATTTGTATATAGAACATATTTCTCCAGTTATAATGCAGCGGTATATGTAGGTCACTACTGGTCCGCCTAATGATATTTGTATATAGAACATATTTCTCCAGTTATAATGCAGCGGTATATGTAGTTGACTACTGGTCCATCTAATGATATTTGTATATAGAACATACTTCTCTAGTTATAATGAAGCGGTATATGTAGGTCACTACTGGTCCGTCTAATGATATTTGTATATAGAACATATTTCTCCAGTTATAATGCAGCGGTATATGTAGTTGACTACTGGTCCATCTAATGATATTTGTATATAGAACATATTTCTCTAGTTATAATGCAGAGGTAGATGTAGGTCACTACTGGTCCGTCTAATGATATTTGTATATAGAACATTTCTCCAGTTATAATGCAGAGGTATATGTAGGTCACTACTGGTCCATCTAATGATATTTGTATATAGAACATATTTCTCTAGTTATAAAGCAGCGGTATATGTAGGTCACTACTGGTCTATCTAATGATATTTGTATATAGAACATATTTCTCTAGTTATAATGTAGCGGTATATGTAGGTCACTACTGGTCCGTCTAATGATATTTGTATATAGAACATTTCTCCAGTTATAATGCAGAGGTATATGTAGGTCACTACTGGTATGAAGTCTCTATTGTACTGTCTGGCACTGGGCAGCGGATATTTACATGAATGTCAGATATCAGGAAGGTGAAGAGACCTGTGGGCGGACCTATCAGAATCCAGTACTTGCAAGATCTTCCCACTACAAACTGGTTAGAGAGCTGCTGGGAATGGGGCAAGTGATATTTTACAAGGACATATGTGTGTTTATTTAGACTAAGCTCTACACTTGTTTCAGACAAATGCCGGCATTTATACTAATACAACGCCTATTAATGAACAGGTAAGTTTCCAGTCATTATCTGGTTATGGAGTGCACTGCAAGTTGTGAGTCTTCTCATGTAGCCTCAGGTGGTATCCGAGGCTAAAACTTCTGGTGCAATGGTTACACTTGTACGGCCTCTCCCCTGTGTGCACCCTGAAATGGATTTTTAGAGTGTAAGCCTTAGAAAAGGACTTTTGGCAAACCTGGCACGTGTGAGGCCTAGCTCCTGTGTGAGTCCTGCGATGTTCTATTAAAGAAGAACAGTCACTGAATGTCTTCTCACACTTAGTGCACTTGTACGGACGCTCTCCTGTGTGAGTCCTCTTGTGCACTGTGAGCTGCGATTTCTCACGGAAACTCTTATCACAAATGTTGCACGGGTATGGTTTTGCCCCAGAGTGTATTTTTTGATGCCTACACAATGATGAGTAGTCACTGAAGCATTTTATGCATTCTGTGCACTTGTATGGGCGCTCCCCACTGTGTATTCGTTTGTGGACTTTTAAGTGGGAGGTGACATTGAAGCTCTTCAGACAGATCATACATTGGTAAGGTTTCTCCCCACTGTGGGTGCGTTTGTGGACGGTCAGCATACTATTCTTTGAGAAGCTCTTATGGCATTCATCACATGTATACGGTTTCTCTCCTGTATGAGTTCTTAAGTGGACTTTTAGGGTGTATGACTTGCTGAAGTGCTTCTCACACACATCACATTTGTGCAACTTCTCAGCTGGAGCCACAGATTTTGGTTTCCTTAGTCGGATAATCTCATGAGCCCATTCTGCATGAGTGGTCCGATGGACCTTTAGCTTGGCATTCAGGGAGAAGCACTGGCCACATTTGAGGCACTTGTATGGTTTTTCTCCTGTGTGGATTCTCTGATGGACTTTAAGATTATAGGATTTGATGAAGCTTTTCTTACAAACATTACACCAATGTACCTTTTTAGAGGTATTGTTAATGGTGCTGCCAGAGTCTCGATTGAACATCCTTTTTATTTTTCTTCCTTGCTTGCTCACCTCTGGTTTATGGGCTTCATAGAGCATCTGAAGAGCATTACTCTTTACTAAGCACTTTTCAGACTCCAAAGAATTGAAAACATTTTTTCCAGTGCGCACGTGACAGCAAAGTTTTAAATTATCTGATAGAGTAAAACTTCTCCCAAAGTCCCTACAGAAGGTCTCACCACTCTGAATGCAGCTATTTCGTGCCACATGCGTCATTGTATTAAATGATTTATTACAGATACTGCACAAGAAATGAGTGTCTTTAGTCTGGATGTCTTTGGGCTTGTTCAGCTTCTGGTATCTTCCCCCAAATACAGCTGGCACTTTTCTCTTTTGAAAATGCTTTGTACATATTTGGTTTTTGCATTTATGCCCAGAAATGCATCCTAGGCAACTGGTTCCAATGAGATGCATTTTGTCCTGTGTAAAGTTGAACTCATTTACATTTATGCATTCCTTGTGGTTTTGAGGACCAGTCACTGCCAGCCTGTCACGCTGATGATAAAACATATCTGAATGTAGAAAGTCCCTGCATCTGTCATTAAGATTATAATTTAGTGGATTGGGGGATGTGTATTTTTTGAGATGGCTGAATCTTCTGAAGACGTCCATGAGCTTTGATACTTTCAGAAAAGCTTCAGAATCTGCAGGAACAAATGTGAGTGAAATTACAATAACGTTTCACTAGTTCATTCAGAAAGCATTCTTATTTCAAGGGTGGGTGCATAACAAAGGGAGTGGGAAGGGACATAGCAAGTAGAGGAAAGACTGAGGAGGACATGCTACTGGGACAAAGTTGGCACAAGGTAAGTGAGTAGCACCACTGAGGAAGGAAGAAGAGACCATGGTGGAAGGTGGGGCTGGAGGGCAGAAACGGAATTGGGCAGAGAGCAATGGAAGGTGAGGATGAGATAAGCCATAAATAAGATGTAGGGACAAGAGGGTGTAATGAGCAAAGCAGAAGGAACACAACACAGAAAATGTGCAAAGGACATAATTGGAAGATAAAAGAAAGAGCACAAAAAAAGGAGGAAAGATGGCGTAAACCAGATGGGCAATGTGAAGGTATGGGGAGAGTTTGTGACTGAGGTTATAGGGAGAATTATATGATTATTAAAGGGGGAGACAGTGAGTTGAAATCTAGAAGTGTAGAAAGACAGTAGGTGGTGGTTGGAAGGGGGTAGAATGAAGAGAATGTAAGAGAAACAAACGGAAGGGTGCATGGCAGAGGGTGATTACTTAGATACGTGCTGGTTTTTAGGATTCTCCAACATCTCCTTCACAAGTTTTAGTTCCTCTCAATTTCTATAGCAATATTTCTGTCTACAAATATGCAAACACATCTTACTCACCAAAACTGGATTCCCTGGGTTCTTCTTTCACATACATCTGTTCCCCAGATATTCGGTCAGATCTCATGACTGGAAAACCTTTGGAAGGAAACGTATGAAAAACCATAAGGAACACTATATCCGGACAATGTGTAACACAGCGCCCTCTATTGGTCCACTGTAACGGTTCCCTGGTCACATACAGGGAGAATATATAACACAGCGCCCTCTATTGGTTGAAAGTTCATGGACATTTTATGACAACGCCAGCTATGCATCACCAACATGTGTAACATGGAGCAAAAGGACTCATTTGCATAAATTTTGCACAGGATGACAATGCAAACATACGGTTATGGGTTTAATGTTTATGCATCCAACCATCCCCCTTCCTTTTGTTAGAGCTATAGTTTATTATTATGTTGTTGTCTATCTCGTAGATTTAGAGTTCTGCGGTAGCCGTCAAAAGCAGCGTTAAGGGGTCCTAACGCTGCTTTTTACCGCCCGCTGGTATTTAGAGTCAGCCAGGAAAAGGTCTAACGCTCACTTCCAAGCCGCAACTTTTCCATACCGCAGATCTCCTTACGCCAATTGCGTATCCTATCTTTTCAATGGGATCTGCCTAACGCCGGTATTTAGAGTCTTGGCTGAAGTGAGCATTAGACCCTCTACAGACAAGACTCCAGCCGCAGAAAAAAGTCAGTAGTTAAGAGCTTTCTGGGCTAACGCCGGTTCATAAAGCTCTACACTAACACCCATAAACTACCTATGTACCCCTAAACCGAGGCCCCCCCACATCGCCGCCACTATAATCGGATCGGAACAGCCAATAGAATGCAAGCTCAATCTGATTGGATCTGATTGGCTGATTCAATCAGCCAATCAGATTTTTCCTACCTTAATTCCGATTGGCTGATAGAATCCTATCAGCCAATCGGAATTCGAGGGACGCCATCTTGGATGACGTTACTTAAAGGAACCTTCATTCGTCGGGTAGTCGTCGTTGAAGAAGGATGTTCCGCACCGGAGGTCTTGAAGATGGAGCCGCTCCTCATCGGATGGATGAAGATAGAAGATGCCGCTTGGATGAAGATGTCTGCCGGTCCGGATGTCCTCTTCTGCCCGGATAGGATGATGGTCCATCGGTGCTCGGCTGGGTGAAGACGACTCAAGGTAGGGAGATCTTCAGGGGGGTAGTGTTAGGTTTATTTAAGGGGGGTTTGGGTTAGAGTAGGTGTATGTGGGTGGTGGGTTGTAATGTTGGGGGTGGTATTGTGTTTTTTTTACAGGCAAAAGAGCTGATTTCTTTGGGGCATGCCCCGCAAAAAGCCCCTTTAAGGGCTGGTAAGGTAATAGAGCTGTTAACTTTTTTTAATTTAGATTAGGGTAGGGAATTTTTTTTATTTTGGGGGGCTTTGTTATTTTATTAGGGGGCTTAGAGTAGGTGTAATTAGCTTAAAATTCTTGTAAACTTTTTTTTTTGTAATTTAGTATTTTTTTTTGTAATTTAGTTTAGTTTATTTAATTGTAGGTACTTGTAGTTAATTGATTTAATTTATTTATTGATAGTGTAGTGTTAGGTTTAATTGTAACTTAGGTTAGGATTTATTTTACAGGTAATTTTGTAATTATTTTAACTAGGTAGCTATTAATTATTCATTATATTGTAGTTATATTAGGGTTTATTTTACAGGTAAGTATTTAGCTTTAAATAGGAATAATTTATTTAATAAGAGTTAATTTATTTCGTTAGATTAAAATTATATTTAATTTAGGGGGGTGTTAGGGTTAGACTTAGCTTTAGGGGTTAATACATTTATTAAGAGTAGTGGCGAGGTCCGGTCGGCAAATTAGGGGTTAATAAGTGTAGGTAGGTGGCGGCGACGTTGGTGGGGCAGATTAGGGGTTAATAAATATAATATAGGGGTCGCCGGTGTTAGGGGCAGCAGATTGGGGTACATAGGGATAATGTAGGTTGCAGCGGTGTACGGAGCGGCAGATTAGGGGTTAATTGTGTAATGCAGGTGTCAGCGATAGCGGGAGCGGCAGATTAGGGCTTAATAAATGTAAGATTAGGGGTGTTTAGACTCAGGGTTCATGTTAGGGTGTTAGGTGCAGACTTAGAAACTGTTTCCCCATAGGAAACAATGGGGCTGCGTTAGGCGCTTAACGCTGCTTTTTTGCAGGTGTTAGGTTTTTTTGCAGCCCAAACGGCCCCATTGTTTCCTATGAGGGAATCGTGCACGAGCACGTTTTTCCAGCTAGCCGCTACCGTAAGCAACGCTGGTATTGAGGGTTGAAGTGGCGGTAAATTCGGCTCTACGCTCCCTTTTTGGAGCCTAACGCAGCCCTTCAGAGAATTCTCAATACCAGCGTTGTTTAAAAGGTTCGGGGGGGGGGAAAAGGAGCGTTAGCTACGCGGGTCTTTACCGACAAAACTCTAAATCTAGCCGCAAGTGTTTTCTCTAGGTTTATATTTTATGTGTATGTGAACAGCACAGGTGAAATAATCAGCTGGTCAATAACAAAGGTAACCAACCTGCTTTCAACCATCAGCTGATTATTTCACCTGTGCTCTTGTTCAGCTATAATAAAAACCTGGACTGTTGGCGGTACTTGAGGACCGCAGTTGAGGAAAACTGCTCTAAGCCAGACAGATAGGTCAGCATGCTAAGGCACTGTGGCTGAGCTCTGTAGCAACCCAAGGGTTGCAGATTCAATCCCCGGCGAGGTCCTCTCAGCCTTTCATCCTTCCGAGGTTGATAAAATGAGCAGCGCCTTGAGACCCTTACGGGTGATTAGCCGCGCTTTACAAGTACCCAATACATGCAATACATAAGTATAATTATGTGTTAGAGTCTGGCCCTGAGTGAAATAAAGCATTACCATAAGTTCCTTTTTGAATGGTTGGTCTTGTCTGGTTCTTTCAGGGATTCCAGTGGCAGAGGTTTAAGCCGTGCTTTCTGGCTACATTTTTCCCTGTAAGGGAGACCTGCTACAGAGTCTTTGGACCTGTAAGCAAAGAGCTGATCCTGTGAGCCCCAAGTATCTTTACCGGCCTATAAGGAGCAGGGCAGAGGGATCGATACGTGCCTGGAAGAAGAAGGGCAGAGGGATCAATATCTGCCTATGAGCACACAAATACAAGGCCAGCTGGGGGAGATATAGCCATTGGCTTGAACCCAGTCTGAGCAACTGACTGGAAGGAGTGGCATAGGCAGAGGGATCAATACCTGCGTGGGAGCCCCTGAGACCAGGCCAGTTGCTGTCCCACGATGTGGGCGGAGAAAGGGAGTTCCCCCTAGCAGAGATACTGCCACGCTCCCACAGCTCTTAGGGAACAAAGTACCTGAGCTCCACTACAGGAATCCGGGGTAAAGGTAATCTTAGTCAAACAGTCTGGGTCAACGCCTCATAGGGAAACGCAGCATAAAATCATAAAACAAATGCAGAGTTCAGCCTAAAGTCACAAGCTAAGTTAGTCCAAACACAGTGTTAAACATAAGTGTAGTCAGGGAAAGAAGAAGTCAAATCAGCATATCCAAATAGTAATTCCCAGAGTAAGAGGAATTAACTCAATACACTAGCAACCACATGCTGAAAACAGAGAGCCTACAAAGACTACTACAATTTGGGCCTAATTGATCTTCTAGGACACCTTAAATGTACAGTACACCTTACTGCAGCAGGAACAGAAATCGCTCTCTTTGCTAAGTGCCTATTATGACATCTAGATTTAAAGACTTTAAACGAGTTTGTCAGGGTTCCTTTTCTTCCTCTTTTTTAAGATGGGCAGTTTATGTCCATAATATGTTTGAATGATGCTTATCTTCATTTCCCTAATCACAGAGATCATCATCAGTTTCTAAGACTTGCATTCTTGGACAAGCACTTTCAATTTGTTGCTCTTCAATTTGGTCTGGCTACTGCTCCCTGAAATTTTATAAAAGTACTGGGAACTATCTAATCAGTTATAAAGAGCTCAGGGTGTTTTGGCGGTTCCTTACCTGGATGATGGAGGCTGCATCTATACATTTAGCTTTATTATGCCAACAGGCTCTTGTTATTTCTTCAAGAGCATGGTTGAGAATCAATTTTCCAAAGAGTTCTCTTTCTCCTCAGTTCAGGGTTACTTTCCTAGGTGTCATTATAGATTCAGTCTCCGTGAAACTTTCCTTGATGGATCAAAAGAGGTTTAAGTTATTCTCAGCTTGTTCTAATATTCAGTCAGTTCCTTTTCCCTCTGTAGATCTTTACATGGAGGTGTTAGGTCTGGTGATAGCAGCATCAGATGCTATTCCTTTTGCTCAGTTTCACCTTAGACCTCTCCAGCTTTGTATGCTTCGTCAATGCATATTTTACTATAGCAGAAAATCCTTCAGGATTTCAGAGCAAGAAAATCACTTTCCTGGAGGATAAATAACCAGTCCATTGTTCAAGGTTAATCCTTTGTTAGTCCAAATTGTACTGTGATCACGACACATGCAAGTCTTTCAGGTTGGGCTGCAGTTTGCACAGGGAAGTTTGCCTCAGGAGGCAAGGTTACCAATAAATGTTTTGGAACTCTGTGCCATTTTCAGGGCTCTTCAGAGCTGGCCTTTCCTAAAAAGAGAGGCTTATCAGCGTTTCCAGTCAATATCACAGCTGTGGAAGCAAGAGATACCACAGCTCTCGGCATGCTACAGAGTGAACCGGAAGTATTGTCCGAAAAAGCGGAAGAGAAACCCTTGTCACCCGAAGTGCCTAAGCCAAAGCGGTAGATCAAACTGCATCAGTAAGCAGAGAGTGTCACAGCTGTGGCTTACATCAATATTTAAGTGGGAACTTGCAGTACCCTAGCAATGAGGGGGGTCTCCTAGATTTTGTCTTGGGCAGAGATCAATTTTGATACAATCTCTGAAGTGCTTATTACAGCGGTGAGCAACTGGGAAGCAGATTTTCTCAGTGGCCAATTTCTTCATCCAGGTGTGTGGTCTCTTTACCTGGAAGTTTTCAGTCCTTGGTTAAACAGCAAGCTTTTCCTTATACTTTGTGAGGTCTAGGGAGCATCAGGCAGAGTTTGTGGATGCTCCACTCGCTCCTTGATTGTTTCGTTTGGCTTACACCTTTCTTCATCTTGTGCTCTTACCAAGAGTGACAGCCAGGATCAAGAATGAAGCGTTAGCTTGGCCAAGGAGAATTTTGTTTGCAGATCTGGTGCAGATGTCCAGTTGTCCTCCATGGCCTCTTCCTCTGCGTCACAACCTTATTTCACAAGGCTCTCAAGTCTCTAAACTTGATGGCTTGAAGATTGCACGCTTAGTTTTAAGACAGAGGTTTTTCTGGTTCTGTTATTGAGACTTTAATTCAGGCCCGTAAACCTGTGACAAGGAAGATTTATTACAAGGTTTGGAAGGCCTTTATTTCTTGGTGTGTGAAACATGGTTTTAGCTGGCACTTTTTAAGTTTCTTCTTGGATAAAGGTTTATCCGCCAGCTCTTTAAAGGGTCAGGTTTCTGCCCTTTCAGTATTATTTCACAAGAAGATTGCTAAGCTTCCTGATATTCAGAGTTTTGTTCAGGCTTTAGTCATGATCGAGCAAGTGATTAATCCAATTTTTCCTACTTGTAAACTTAATTTGGTTTTAAGAGTTTTGAAGGTTAGTCCTTTTGAACCTATGCATAATTTGGATCTTCAGCTTTTCTACTGAAAAGTTCCATTTCTTTTGGCTATTTCTTCTGCCAGAAAAGTGTATGAATAGTCTGCCCTTTCCTTTGAGCCTCATTATCTTTTGAGAACGGTTTGATTTCTTGCCTTAAGTGGTATTTTCGAACAATAATAATCATCAGATTTTTCTTCTTTCTTTTTATCCTAATCCATAGAATTTGAAGAAGAGGCTTTTTCATCATTTGGATGTTGTCAGAGCCTTAAAATTCTATTTGCAGGCAACTAAGGATTACAGACAATAATCTAGTTTGTTCATTTTTCCAGTTCTAGAAAGGTTCAGAAGTCTACAAAGTTTTGTTAGCTTCCTGCCTCAAGCTTTAGATTCGTAAAAGCTTACTTGGAGGCAGGATTCTCAAATCTCAAAGCAGGTTTTTGAAATATAAAATATTAAAATGTTTTAATAATTATTACAAATTATTATACATGCTGTAAAAAAAATAATATATATATATATATATATAGTATATGAATTATTTAGAAGTTTCTACAGTATGTGTAATAATTTTGAATTTATATTTTTTAATATTTAAAATTTCAAAAATGTTTTGAGATTAGTAATTCTTCATGTGTGCTAACCAGACACCGCATTAGACCTAAAGTGCAAAACACAAATTGTGTTATGCGATAAATACATATGTACATATAGATACATACATATACACATTTTATTTAGACATATATATATATATATATATATATATATATATATATATATATATATATATATATATATATATATATATATATATATACCGTATTGTGCCGCATATAGGCCGCACCTGAACATAGGCCGCACCATTAAATTTTGGTGCCATTTTTAAGAAATTTAATTTTAAAGAATAGGTTTATTTTCCAGCTTTTGTCAGCATTTGCCATGTTTTAACACTGTTCCTTTAAATGCTCTGGCCAATTACCTTACATTGCAATCTCCTTATAAGGCCCTCCTTCCTAACATACAGTACCTTGCTTAGTGATTTTCTGTAACTAGCATTTGACTTGATACTGCCTTTCTGTGAATCACCTAGCTGATCCATTGTCTACCTTCCTATAACCATCCTCTGGGAACCTAAGCAGTTGTACCAACTGTTCCATTCCGGATAACCTACGGTAATAACGGATTCCGCATACTTTACCAGCTTCCTAGTTCTTGTGGTAACTCTCCGTTCAGCACACAGCTCCTCCTGTGCTGAGGTCATCAGCTACGGCCGCATCGTCCCCGCAGACCACAACGCTGATTCCTTGCCTGTGAAAGAAGCAGTTAATAGTGTCTTCTGTCCACTTCTTGCAGACTGTTACTGCTCAGTCACAGGTAGAGCTCTAAAAGGAGCTCTGTCTTCCTCCTGCAAGTTCGGTCAACTGTTTCCAAGGAGCGTTCCTCCAGAATGATACTCGCTCAGGTATCACTATCAATAAGAAGGTATAGCCCTATTTTGTATTTCTTACTCTTGTCTATTGTAAGTTAGAGATTCATCTTACATTCCTAATTTACCGTACTAGGCAATACCGGTATTAAGACAGAGATATACCGATTATAGGCCGCGCCCCGCATATAGGCCGCACCACAAATATAAAGCTACAAATCAAGGGAAAAAAGTGCGGCCTATAGGCGGAACAATACGGTATATATATATATATATATATATATATATATATATATATATATATATATATATATACACACACACACACACAATATAGCCCTTTGCAGTCGAACACCTTGTCATATACAATATACCTTTGAGCTCTTATTTTTTTTTTTAATAATATTTATATTAATATTGTTATCAGATAGTTTTTATGAGTGTAACTGTAATTGTAAATGTATTTATGCAGTGTTTAGTGCAACTTTTTCTTAACGCACTACCCCTTATGCAAGGTTGTCAGCTGCACAAACCTGATGAGTGTAAATCGCAATTGTGCTCGTTTACAAGTTTACTTTCAACTTGTGTCACAAGTGCTCTTTCCATCCCATGCAAAAAGCTGGAGAAAATAAATAATAGCGCTTGAGTGCAAAAGTCAGCGCACAACTTGTAATCTAGCTAATTGCTGGAAATGTTAGCTTGGTCAATTGAAGACCCCAAATGATAATAAATTCATGTTTAAGACATGATTAAAACATATTTATAAGTATGTGAATCCGGGTTGAGACAGAATGGAGAAGTTCAGACAACAGTAATAAGAAAACAAGAAATTGTAAGGTACAACTGGAGAACTGAGGCTAAAATCAAGTGACCGAAGACCCTGAAATGGGCCATAATGATTGTAATAATAAATATCTGCATTAACCTGTACCAGAGCAAAAACGAAGAGTCTCCAGTTATAACACTCACAGATGTGTTTAGCTGTTTCAGATACAGGTCTGGATGAAACTGAAATGATGATGGACTGGAAATAACATGACATTGGGAAGATATTAAGGTAATGATTAAGGGCCAGATTACGAGTGGCGTGCTAATGTTTGCACGCAAGCGATAAGGGGTTAATAGCAGGCGTTTGCACGTGTTGGGTTTATTGCTCGTATTACAAATTGAAAGTAAACACAATGGGGTAAATTTATCAAGCTCCATATGGAGCTTGATGCCCCGTGTTTCCGGCGACCCTTCTAAAGACCGCTGCTCCATGACCTGTCCGCCTGCTCTGAGGCGGCAGACATCGCCGGAAATCAACTTGATCGAATACGATCGGGTTGATTGACACCCCCTGAATCAGCCAGGGGCGGCATTGTACCAGCAGTTCACAAGAACTGCTGGTGCAATGATACATCGTATCTTATCCGTCCGCACAATAATAAATAGACCCAAATCCCTTGAGTGCAAGTGAACTTAACGCTTATAGGGTTAGTGAGTTCTCAGAGCTCTGGTTAACTGTTTTGTGAAACAAAAAAAGGTGTCAAAAATCACATCAAAAATACATTACGAAGTACAGTTACACTCATTATAACACCATCTAATAAAAATATTTTAAAAAATATTGCAGAAAAAAGTTATAAGGGTTCAAAGATATGATGTCTCGGGTATTAAAAAAAAAAAGGCAGGCATCTGCCTAAAGATGTATATGAATGTCTATATATGTGTACAAATGTATTTACCGATATATATACACACATATAAACACAAATATATATGTAGACCTATGCAGTCAAGTAACTAAAAACATGTAAAATCGAATTTATGAAATATTAATATTTTATAAAGTGTTATAGTGTGGACTCACTGTAAATATAGCAGAATATTTTATATGCATTTATAAATAGAAATTCATATATATATATATATAAACACAAGGGAAACGGCACACACCAACCGATCAACACCCTCGTACACTGCTGTAGTAAATGCATACAAAGTCTTGATGAACCCCACTCCTGGCTCCAGCGCTACGAGGTCACCCAAAGTAGGCACAACACAGAGGGATTTTTGCAGTAAAGCCTTTTATGTAGAAAACACAAAAACAAGGGCCTTGCCCAAATGTTTCAGCTCTCACAGGAGCCTTTTTCAATGGAGGCCATGCAGACATAACCAACATCATACAAACCCATACCTAAATACCCCATACCTAATTTACTGACAAGTATCAGCTATCTTCAGACCCAATCACACGCATGCTAATCCGAAGCAAACATGCTCCACTTCAGGCGCCAAAAGATTACGTCATCATTAAGCGTCATTCCAAAACACCAACCACATCATGAGTTGCTATGGTGATGAAATACACAAACCACTCGGCAAAGAATCGCCAGTGTTTCAAGCGTGACCTATGTAATCTAGAGCTAAAGAGAAACAGCTGAGACCAAAATATAAACCTACAGTGTATGTTCAAATCACATAAAAACTTACAATGTAAATGTTAATAACACTATTAAAATATCAAACTACGATTAAACAGCACATAGATCAAAAAGAGGTTACACATGTTCAGTGGCACCATCTATACCCCTCGGTATCAAGGTACCAACTGCCCCATCTACCTTATTGCCTATTATATCATGGATCACACCTCTTTCTTTATACAGGGTGAAAAACTGGACACCCTTAATATGTATGCTCCATAACTCAAGGAGTAGGTAGAGGCAGCATAGATGACTCCCACTGTCATTATTTGTGATAACAGCAGCCAAAGTCTATATTTGCATTTAATCCTCTTGGGGCAACGGAATACAAGTTGAAAATCCATCTCACCTCCAGCCTGTGCCCTGTTACCCCCACGTTTAGGGCATGGGACATGATCGATAAACATAGTCCTTAGCATAGACACTGAATGCCCTGCATTGAGGAAGTGTCTTGCGATAGGCTGGTCAGATCGACCTCTCTCCAGTGCTTGTCGTATTGCCGATTTGTGGTTAGCAAGTCATTCACAGAAGGATGTCACAGTCTTTCCAACATAGTAAAAACAACAAGGACAGATGATAATATAGACCACAAATTCTGAGGTGCATGTGAGCCCATGTCTGATGGAAAACCGCTTGTTAGTATGCGGATGATGAAAGGAGTTTTCTGCAAGTAAGCTGTTACATGTTACACAGCTTTCACAACAAAAACAGAATTTATGCTTACCTGATAAATTACTTTCTCCAACGGTGTGTCCGGTCCACGGCGTCATCCATTACTTGTGGGATATTCTCCTCCCCTACAGGGAAAGGCAAGGAGAGCGCACAGCAGAGCTGTCCATATAGCTCCCCCTCTAGCTCCGCCCCCCAGTCATTCGACCGACGGTTAGGAGAAAAAGGAGAAACTATAGGGTGCCGTGGTGACTGTAGTGACCGTTGGAGAAAGTAATTTATCAGGTAAGCATAAATTCTGTTTTCTCCAACATTGGTGTGTCCGGTCCACGGCGTCATCCATTACTTGTGGGAACCAATACCAAAGCTTTAGGACACGGATGAAGGGAGGGAGCAAATCAGGTTACCTAAATGGAAGGCACCACGGCTTGCAAAACCTTTCTCCCAAAAATAGCCTCCGAAGAAGCATAAGTATCAAATTTGTAGAATTTGGCAAAAGTGTGCAGAGAATACCAAGTCGCTGCCTTACATATCTGATCAACAGAAGCCTCGTTCTTGTAGGCCCATGTGGAAGCCACAGCCCTAGTAGAGTGAGCTGTGATTCGGTCAGGAGGCTGTCGTCCGGCAGTCTCATAGGCCAATCGGATAATGCTTTTTAGCCAGAAAGAGAGAGAGGTAGCAGAAGCTTTTTGATCTCTCCTCTTACCAGAGTAAACGACAAACAAGGATGAGGTTTGTCTAAAACCTTTTGTTGCTTCTAAATAGAACTTTAAAGCACGAACAACATCTAAATTGTGTAATAAACGTTCCTTCTTTGAAACTGGTTTCGGACACAGAGAAGGAACAACTATTTCCTGGTTAATATTCTTGTTGGAAACAACTTTTGGAAGAAAACCAGGCTTAGTACGCAAAACAACCTTATCTGAATGGAAAACCAGATAGGGTGGATTACACTGCAAAGCAGATAATTCAGAAACTCTTCTAGCAGAAGAAATAGCACCCAAAAACAGTACTTTCCAAGATAATAACTTAATATTTATGGAATGTAAAGGTTCAAACGGAACCCCTCGAAGAACTGAAAGAACTAAATTTAGACTCCAAGGAGGAGTCATGGTTCTGTAAACAGGCTTGATTCTAACCAAAGCCTGAACAAAAGCTTGTACATCTGGCACAGCTGCCAGTCGTTTGTGTAACAAGACAGATAAAGCAGAAATCTGTCCCTTTAGAGAACTAGCGGACAACCCTTTATCCAAACCTTCTTGGAGAAAGGAGAGAATCCTTGGAATTTTTATTTTACTCCAGGAGAATCCCTTGGATTCACGCCAACAGAAATATTTACGTCATATTTTATGGTAAATCTTTCTAGTCACAGGTTTTCTGGCTTGGACCAGAGTATCTGTCACAGAATTCGAAAACCCACGTTTGGATAAAATCAAGCGTTCAATTTCCAAGCAGTCAGCTGCAGAGAAACTAGATTTGGATGTTCGAATGGACCTTGTACTAGAAGATCCTGTCTCAAAGGTAGCTTCCATGGTGGAGCCGATGACATATTCACCAGGTCTGCATACCAAGTCCTGCGTGGCCACGCAGGAGCTATCAGAATCACTGAGGCCTTTTCCTGTTTGATCCTGGCTATGAGCCTGGGAAGGAGAGGAAACGGTGGAAACACATACGCTAGGTTGAACGACCAAGGCGCCACTAATGCATCCACTAGAATCGCCTTGGGATCCCTGGATCTGGACCCGTAACAAGGAATCTTGACGTTCTGACGGGACGCCATTAGATCCATGTCTGGAATGCCCCATAATTGGGTTAACTGAGCAAAGACCTCCGGGTGGAGTTCCCACTCCCCCGGATGGAAAGTCTGACGACTCAAATAGTCCGCCTCCCAGTTGTCTACTCCTGGGATGTGAATAGCAGATAGATGGCAGGAGTGATTCTCTGCCCATTGGATGATCTTGGTTACTTCCTTCATCGCTAGGGAACTCTTTGTTCCCCCCTGATGATTGATGTACGCAACAGTCGTTATGTTGTCCGACTGAAATCTTATGAACCTGGCTTTCGCTAGCTGAGGTCAAGCCAGGAGCGCATTGAATATTGCTCTTAGTTCCAAAATGTTTATCGGGAGAAGCGACTCTTCCCGAGACCATAGGCCCTGAGCTTTCAGGGAGTCCCAGACCGCGCCCCACCCCAAGAGGCTGGCGTCGGTCGTGACAATGACCCACTCCGGTCTGCGGAAACTCATTCCCTGAGACAGGTGATCCTGGGTCAACCACCAGAGAAGTGAGTCCCTGGTTACCTGGTCTACTTGAATTTGGGGAGACAAGTCTGTATAGTCCCCATTCCACTGATTGAGCATGCACAGCTGTAATGGTCTTAGATGAATTCGAGCAAAAGGAACCACGTCCATTGCTGCGACCATTAGTCCTATTACTTCCATGCACCGAGCTATGGAGGGTTGAGGAATAGAATGAAGAACTTGACAAGCGTTTAGAAGCTTTAACTTTCTGACTTCTGTCAGGAAGATCTTCATTTCCATAGAATCTATTATTGTTCCCAGAAACGGAACCCTTGTGGACGGTGACAGTGAACTCTTTTCTATGTTCACCTTCCACCCGTGAGATCTGAGAAAAGCCAACACAATGTCTGTGTGGGCCCTTGCTTTGGAAAGAAATGACGCTTGGATTAGGATGTCGTCTAGATAAGGTGCTACAGCGATGCCCCTCGGCCTTAGGACCGCTAGAAGGGACCCTAGCACCTTTGAGAAAATTCTGGGAGCGGTGGCTAAACCGAATGGAAGAGCCACGTGAAGGATGGAACTCTGAGGAAATTGTTTAATATCTTTAAATCCAGGATTGGCCTGAAAGTTCCCTCTTTTTTGGGAACCACAAACAGGTTTGAGTAAAAACCTAGACCTTGTTCCCCGGTGGGGACTGGGTTTATCACTCCCATCTTTGATAGGTCTCTTACACAATGTAAGAATGCCTGTTTCTTTATCTGGTCTGAAGATAAGTGAAACAGGTGGAATCTTCCCTTTGGAGGAAGTCCCTTGAACTCTAGCAGGTATCCCTTGGAGACTATTTCTAGTACCCAGGGATCCGGAAAACATCTCTTGCCCAAGCCTGAGCGAAGAGAGATAGTCTGCCCCCTACCAGATCCGGTCCCGGATCGGGGGCTACCCCTTCATGCTGTCTTGGTAGCAGCAGCAGGTTTCTTGGTCTGTTTACCCTTGTTCCAGCCTTGCATGGGCTTCCAAGCGGGTTTGGGCTGGGCCGCGTTACCTTCTTGTCTAGCGGCAGTGGAGTTATTAGCCGGTCCGTTCCTGAAATTGTGAAAGGAACGAAAATTAGACTTGTTCTTAGCCTTAAAAGGCCTATGCTGTGGGAGGGCATGGCCCTTACCCCCAGTGATGTCTGAAATAATTTCCTTCAATTCCGGCCCAAAAAGGGTCTTACCCTTGAAAGGAATATTAAGTAACTTAGTCTTGGACGACACATCTGCCGACCAGGATTTTAGCCAAAGCGCCCTCCGCGCTACTATAGCAAAACCTGAGTTTTTCGCCGCCAATTTCGTTATTTGAAAAGCGGCATCCAATATAAAGGAATTAGCTAACTTTAATGCGTGAATTCTGTCCATGACTTCTTCATAGGAAGTCTCTTTCTGGAGCGACCTTTCTAGTTCCTCGAACCAAAAGGACGCCGCTGAAGTGACAGTAATAACACACGTAGCTGGTTGAAGGATGAACCCTTGTTGAACAAAAATCTTTTTTAAGCAATCCTTCCAATTTTTATCCATAGGATCTTTGAAAGCGCAGCTGTCCTCTATAGGAATAGTTGTGCGCTTCGCTAGTGTTGAAACAGCTCCCTCAACCTTCGGGACCGTCTGCCATGTGTCCCTTCTAGGGTCTACTATGGGAAACATTTTCTTAAATATAGGAGGTGGGGCAAAGCGTACACCTGGCTTCTCCCACTCCTTATCCACTATGCTCGCTACCCTCTTGGGTATTGGAAAGCGTCTTCGTGCACTGGGACCTCTAAAAATTTGTCCAATTTGCACAACTTCTCTGGTACTACTACAGAATCACAGTCATCCAGAGTAGCTAATACCTCCTTAAGCAAAGCGCGGAGATGTTCTAGCTTAAATTTAAATGCTACTATATCAGGTTCTGCCTGTTGAGAAATTTTTCCTGAGTCTGAAATTTCACCCTCAGACAGACCTTCCCTCACAGCCAATTCCGATTGATGTGAGGGTAAAATAGATAAGGCATCGTCAGCGTCTGATTGTTCATCCTTTTTTTATCTGTATTTAAAACTGAACAATCACGCTTTCTCTGAAATGCTGGCAGTTTGGATAAAAGATTTGCTATAGAATTATCCACTACTGCTGTTAATTGTTGCATAGAAATAAGCACTGGCGCGCTAGGTGTCGCCTGCGCGGGCAAAGCTGGTGTAGACACAGAAGGAGAGGATGTAGAATTATCCTCACTACCTTCATTAGATAAATTATCTTGGGCAACATTATGAAATGTAACAGAGCTGTCCTTATTTTGTTTGGACGCTATGGCACAATTATCACAAACACTCAAAGGGGGAACACATTTGTCTCTACACACACAGAACATAGGTTATCTGATGGCATAGACATGTTAAACAGATTTAGGCAGGCAAACAATGCAATAAAAACGATTTTAAACAAAAACGTTACTGTCTCTTTAAATAATAACATTACACACTTTATTTCTGAATGTTCAAAAAACTATGAAGGCAATATCCGATTTTTATGAAATTTGGACCCCAGTGTCTTAATGCTTAGAAAGTATTGCACAGCAAATATGAAGACTCTAGCTCTTAAAACAAGCAAACCAGAGCTAATTGTTGGATTTAACCGTTTTTATACACTACAATCCCTGCTACAGTATTGCTGCAGCATTTTACCTTCCTTAGGGGTCAATCATCCACAGAAATAAGCCTTCTGCAGTCACTTTCTGAGTCACAGGACCCTCTCACATGAAAACTGCATGCACTGCCTTGAAATCAACTGCACAGCTGAAGCACCAAAATGAGGCTTCCTCCCTCAGCACACTAGAGTGAAGGGGCCTTCCTGACTAGATTTAGGTGTCTAAAACATGCCAGATCAATAAAAAACGTTCCCAAGTGTATATGAGCTTATAAAACAGTTCAAATGCCATGATATTGTAATAAAAACCAATCGATTTTGCCCCTAACAGTGTCTACCAGCATAAAAATCAAAAAGGGGAAGCCTGTTATCTTTTTTGCTGAGGTGAAAGAAAAATGGCTTACCATTTTCCCTGAGGGGAAAAATGACTGTCATCTAGCATTAGCCTGTGTTGTTAGAAGGAGACTAGTCATACCTGAAGCAGATGAGTCTGCAAACTGTTACCCCCAACTGAAGTTCTCTTGTTTCAACAGTCCTGCGTGGTAACAGCAATGGATTCTAGTTACTTGTGCTAAAATCATATTCCTCTTAACAGAAATCTTCATCACTTTTCTGTTGTAGAGTAAATAGTACAAGCCAGCACTATTTTAAAATAACAAACTCTTGATAGAAGATATAAAAAACTACAACTAACACCACAAACTCCTCACCATCCCCGAGGAGATGCTACTTGTTCAGAGCGGCAAGGAGAATGACTGGGGGGCGGAGCTAGAGGGGGAGCTATATGGACAGCTCTGCTGTGCGCTCTCCTTGCCTTTCCCTGTAGGGGAGGAGAATATCCCACAAGTAATGGATGACGCCGTGGACCGGACACACCAATGTTGGAGAAAGCATCCCTGCTTGCCCTTAGGTAGTCATGTGCGCTTATCATAGCAGTGGATAGGATCGTTAAACACCAACATGTCCCGTAGATTATTTGTCCACTTATAAACCAACCGTGGTGGTGGGGATTTGTAAAACGGGAGACTGGTGTCTTCAGACAGTATACTCCAGTTCTTCTTAATTGTAGAGGCTAAGATCTTAGAGCCTAGTGTGTACGTAGTGATGAAATTCAGGCGATTGTCACCTACATCAGGTTGCCTTCTAGTAGTTAGACCCTCCTTGGTCCATTGTTCTGCATTGTTGTGTAATTAACTCAGATGGATACCCCCGTTGGAGAAAACTTTGTGCCATTTCAGTTAATTGGCTCTTCTTGCGGTGATGTGGTATTCTGGACAACAGACTGCAAGAAGAAGTCAATATATTAAGCCAAATCATGAGAACATTTGCTTAAGATGCCACACCATCTTCTGCAGAACTCCATATTGGTACGCCCCAAGGTGGGTATGTTTTTAACCCTAAAAACCCCAGGGATAAATTTGAGCTTGTGGTATTTCGAAAGAAAGACTGCATGCAGATAAAAATCTATTTTTTATTTTTTTTTCAAATGTAATATTATTAGGGGTCTCACCTCTCGTCTCCTGCAGGTCTGCATCACACCTGAGCTAAACCCCTTAAACCAGTAAGTGTCTTTGAGCCAACCAATACCCACACACCAATAAAAACTTTCCACCGTATGTGCACCTCCACCCTAACAGATATACATAAGAACATCACCCCTTGTAGGGATAATATAAGTAGGGCTGAAGGAGATGCAATTAAAACTCTATCTTCGGATAGTGATATAGTCATCAGACCTGCTGACAAGGGCGGGGCCACGGTGGTCCTCGACTACACAAGTTACACACAGGAGGCCCATAGGCAACTGCTGGACCGCAAACTTGCGGCTAACCCCACTTCAACTCATAAAAAACAAATTGATGAGTTCCTGAAGATGGCCTGCATGGCTAATATCATTGATGAAGATGTATTTGGTTTTCTTACTGTTGACCTCCCGGTTTGCCCAATTTTAAATCTTCTACCGAAGATACATAAGTCTTTGGAGAATCCCCCTGGCAGACCCATTGTTTTGGCCAGGGGGTCCCTTCTACAGCCTTTGGCTGAATATATTGACTTCTTGCAGCCGGTTGTCCAGAACACCACATCATACTTACGAGATTCCTTTGAACTCATCAATCTTTTGAAAGGTTTGGACAGTATACAAGACACGGACATCTTAGTCACCATGGATGTCGTGAGCTTGTATACTGTTATTTTTCATGATCATTACATAGAAATGGTTAGAAAGATGTTACCCAATAGTACACACTATGTGGGACCCCCGATTGAATTTTTGTTACATTTGATGGGGTTCTGCTTAGAGAATTTTTTTTTCAGGTTTGAACATGAATACTTTTTACAGACAATGGGTACTGCAATGGGGTCTAATATTGCCCCATCGTATACCAATATTTATATGGCTATGTATGAACAATACAATGTTTTCTATGGGCAGAACCCCATCTAATTATATCGTCGGTACATAGACCATGTGTTTTTTATTTGGAGTGACACTATTAAAACCTTACAAATATGGTTTAATAGGTTGAACACCTTAAAGTCCACGATCAGATTCAACATGGAATGTGACACTCAGAAATTACATTTTTTGGATTTAGAAATCTTTAAAGTACAGACAGATAGTGGGTATAGCTTGCAGACTACCCTATATCATAAGGCTACTGATAAGAATTCCATTTTGCACTATAGTAGCTTTCATCCTATCCTGCGGGTCTTACGAAACAACACAGACGACAAACCGCAAGAAAAGCCAATTGACTGAAATGGCACAACTTTTTCTCCAACGCAGGTATCCATCTGAGTTAATTACACAACAATGCAGAACTGCAGAACAATGGACCCAGGAGGGTCTAACTACTAGAAGGCAACCTGATGTAGGTGACAATCACCTACATATCATCGCTACGTACACACCAGGCTCTAAGATCTTAGCCTCTACAATTAGGAAGAGCTGGAGATACTGTCTGAAAACACCAGTCTCCCGTTTTACAAATCCCCACCACCACGATTGGTTTATAAGAGGGCAAATAATCTACGGGACCTGTTGGTGCTTTACGATCCTATCCACTGCTATGATAAGCGCACATGGCTACCTAAGGGCAAGCAGGGATGCTTTCGTGGTGTGTAACATGTAACAGCTTATTTACAGGAAACTCCTTTAATCATCCGCATACTAACAAGCGGTTTTCCATCAGACATAGGCTTACATGCACCTCAGAATTTGTGGTCTATATTATCATCTGTCCTTGTTGTTTTTAGTATGTTGAAAAGACTGATATCCTTCCATGAATGACTTGCTAACCACAAATCAGCAATACAACAAGCACTGGAGAGAGGTCGATCTGACCAGCCTGTCGTAAGACACTTCCTCAATGCAGGGCATTCAATGTCTTTGCTAAGGGCTATGCTTATTGATCATGTCCCACGCCCTAAACGTTGGGGTGACAGGGCACAGGCTTTGTTACGGTTGGAGGCGAGATAGATTTTCAACTTGGATACCGTTGCCCCAAGGGGATTGAATGCAAACATAGACTTTGCCTGCTGTTATCGCAAATAATAAGGACAGTGGGAGTCGTCTGTGCTGCTTCTACCTACTCCTTGAGTTACGGAGCATAAGTATTAAGGGTGTCCAGTTTTTCACCCTGTATAAAGATAGAGGTGTGATCCATGATTAATAGGCAATAAGGTACATGGGGCAGTTGGTACCTTGATACCGAGGGGTATAGATGGTGCCACTGAACATGTGTAACTTCTTTTTGATCTATGTACTGTTTAATCGTAGTTTGATATTTTAATAGTGTTATTAACATTTACATTGTAAGTTTTTATGTGATTTGTACATACACAGTAGCTTTATATTTTGGTCTCAGCTGTTTCTCTTTAGCTCCAGATTACATAGGTCACGCTTGACACACTGGCGATTCTTTGTTAGGTGTTTTGGACTGACGCTAAATGATGACGTAATCTTTTGGCGCTTGAAGTGGCGCATGTTTGCTTCGGATTAGCGTGCGTGTGATTGGGTCTGAAGACAGCTTATACTTGTCAGTAAATTAGGTATGGGGTATTTAGGTATGGGTTTGTATGATGTTGGTTATGTCTGCACGGCCTCCATTGAAAAAGGCACCTGTGAGAGTCAAAACGTTTGGGCAAGGCCCTTGTTTTTGTGTTTTCTACATAAAAGGCTTTACTGCAAAAATCCCTCTGTGTTGTGCCTACTTTGGGTGACCTTGTAGCACTGGAGCCAGGAGTGGGGTTCATCAAGACTTTTTTTATATATATATATGCACACACAACTTGAAAAAGGCCTGTTTTGGGGCCCGAAATGTTGGTCTTGTACATGTGTACTATGAATTTGAAAGAATATGGAATATGAATAAATAGCAAATGTTAATTTTGGGAGTCTTGTTGATATTATTACACGGCATGACTTCTGGCTATAAAGTAGAACAGATGGTATATATAATATAAATATGTATTTACGAATAAATAGAACATATTCTGTTATGTGAAGAACATTTGAAAGTGAAAAATTCATATTTCATGTTGGGTTCGTGAAAAAATGAGAATATGCGATCGTGTTTGCACGCAAGTTAGGTGTTTTATTTCCACTTTTTTTCTCCATTGGCTTCTATGTGGGAATACGTGAAAGCGCACGCGATATTTTAACTTCGGCTTTTTGTACTCGTCAGGTTAGCACGCAAGATTAAACAGTTTACTTTCAACTCATAATATGAGCGCAGCCCGACAAGCACAAAAAGCTTACTTCTAGCACAGATAACGCTTGAGCGAGAGCATTAAATAGCGCTCCACTCCTAATCTGGCCCTAAGTGGTTTACGGTCTATAATGTAATTGAGGTGAAATCATATAAATAATAAATTTAGAAAATAATCATCTGGGAATTATAAAGGATTTACGGTAATGGTGTTGACATGGATTACAGTATTAACCCAATTTATGATGCTTCTATTCGGTTTGAGTTTATATCCGACTTCATATCTGTATTTATATCTGTGTTCAATCTGTATTAGATTACTCAGAGCTGTCTCATCCTTTAAGAGACGTTACATAAGTGCAGGCAAGTGGTATGTATAAGAAAACAGAAGTGTATAGTATGGGTAGATAATTACCTTCAGATTTCGAACCGCTGCATTCCCACAGTCTTTCCTGAAGCCTGTTATGAAGATATTGTATGCAGAAAGGAGGCGCTGGTTCACTGTGGATCCTTGTCTCTGTGCTTGCTTTTGTCCCACTGTCTGTGCGCTTTCCGTCAGGAAAGAAATATTCCTAGTTTGATCAGAAGATTGTGCTGAGATTTCTTTTTAAAACAGCATATAATGGTGCGTATATACTCACAGCTAAAATCAGGATAAACGGCTCCTGGATGTGCAAAGAACAACACCAGCTTTTTTCCATCTAAAAGCAATTTTATTATGCCCAACGTATTTCAACGGACTCAGCCATCTTTTTCAAGAGCATTCACAGTTTTAAAATGCTTTACAAACCAAGCATACCTTTCCGCAACACAGGCGGTCTTTAAATACACAATCAAAAGCGCTACCCTTTACCCCATTGGTTCAGGCCGGGTTTACACTCGATACAATAAACTAACTTATAAATACAACCTAAACAAGGAATCATTAAACATTTTTCAAATGTATCCATTAATCAATATATATGTTACAAAGTATTTGCTTTATATGAGTTAAACTTCTTTGCTTTGTAATGTGTAGTTCCCTTTCGAGCCATTTCTTTTTCAGCAGTCTCCTATCAGGTCCGCTCAGGGATAGCTTAGTCACATGGTAATCAATATCCAATCAATAGCGTCCCAGTTATAACAGCGTTATTTTATTTCCTTCGGTTACAAATAGACTAGATAGTGAATGGGGAGAAATTTACATTAGTTTCAAATAGATACAAAGGGCCTCTATTTATCAAGGTCTGTCGGACCTGATCCGACAGTGCGGATCAGGTCCGACAGACCTCGCTGAATACGGCGAGCAATACGCTCGCCATATTCAGCATTGCACCAGCAGCTCACAAGAGCTGCTGGTGCAACGCCGCCCCCTGCAGACTCTCAGCCAATAGGCCGCCAGCAGGGGGGTGTCAATCAACCCGATCGGGTTGATTTCCGGCGATGTCTGTCCGCCTACTCAGAGCAGGCGGACAGGTTATGGAGTAGCGGAGCTTGTTAAATAGAGCCCAAAGTATGAGATAGACTATATATTATCGAGATGGTTACGAAAATTCTAAATAAATGTTCTAAGAATAGCGGAGAGATTTACATTAGCATAGGATATAGTAGGTACAAAATATAAGATTGGCTATATATTGTCATCATGAAAATATTGTAAGTATAGCGAAGGGAATAACATTACCTAGGTAATGTTATAAACATTTATTTGACATATTAAATATAGATTAGCAAATTGAACAGGTAAAGCTGAATATTATGTCATAGCTATTTGAAATATAGAGAAATACCATAATTGATGAATACCATATCTTTAGTTAAAACTTAATTACTTATTTATTGTATCCTTGTTTAGACCCCAGTGTGCATATATTTTCAGCATATGCATCCATTTTAATTCTCTCTGGTTTAGTTGTTTGGCCAAGTTACATCCTCTCTCCAATGTAATTTAACCCTTTCTATTCCCATCCAGGTAAAGGATTCTTTTTTAAAAAGATGGCAGTTATTACAATGTTGTGGTACCCCATGATCATCGTGCTTTTTTTCTATTTTATTTAAATGTTCTAAAATTCTAGTTTTTTAGAAATCTAGATGTTTGTCCTAAGTATTGACACGTGCAGCTACACTGCAGTAGGTATATAACATTTCTACTTCTGCATGTAATAAAATCTTTCATTTCAGAACTTTTTCCTGTAACTGTAGAACTAAAGGTTTTGGGGCCTATCTATCAAGCTCCGGATAGAGCTTGAGGCCCGTGTTTCTGGCGAGCCTGCAGGCTCGCCAGAAACACCAGTTATGAAGCAGCTGTGTTCTTTTTGTGAAAATTACAACCCTTACGTTTTCCGCAAGTAAAAAAACCTGTTATCCCTAGAAAAACTTAAACTGCACATACCTTATTGCAGGATAACCTGCACGCCATTCTCCCTCTGAAGTTACCTCACTCCTCAGACATATGTGAGAACAGCAGTGGATCTTAGTTACTTCTGCTAAGATCATAGAAAAACGCAGGCAGATTCTTCTTCTAAATGCTGCCTGAGATAAAAATAGTACAACTCCGGTACCATTTAAAAACAATAAACTTTTGATTGAAGAAAAAACTAACTATATTACACCACTCTCCTCTTACTACCTCCAGCTATGTTGAGAGTTTGCAAGAGAATGACTGGATATGGCAGTTAGGGGAGGAGCTATATAGCAGCTCTGCTGTGGGTGATCCTCTTGCAACTTCCTGTTGGGAAGGAGAATATCTCACAAGTAATGGATGATCCGTGGACTGGATACACCACAAGAGAAATAAATTTATCAGGTAAGCATAAATTATGTTTTTTTTTAGCAATGCCCTCAATCATTGAAGGTGCTAACTTTTGTTTGAAATTTTGTCTTTTTCTATAGATGACAAAAGGTTTCTTGGGGATCACAGGACCTAAAAATTCATCCTCTTAAGATATGCCAGTGTCTTTCTATAATTTTTTAAATTGTTTTATGTTCTATATTAAATGTTACAAATTTTGGAAAATTATTGACACTGTCATCTCTTTTATTGTTTTTTTAATAATTCTGATCTCTTTTTATTTTTTACTTCATCTCTCTCTTGTTCTAGAAGTATACTATTATGGTACTATGGTATTGGTACTATTATGGTACTATGGTATTGGTACTATGGTACTGCCATGGGCACCAGGTTTGCACCAAGTTATGCCAATATATATATAGATTTCTTTGAAACCAATCACATATGGCATAGTGGAGAATTTGGTGCAAGCCTGGTGTCCTGGCATAGGTATATAGACAATGTAATATGTATATGGAAAGGGAGTGAAACAAATCTAATTAATTTTGTAGAAAGTTTAAATAATAATGACCAGTCCGTTGTACTAACCCCTGAATACAATAGACATGAAATTAATTTCCTCAATCTGACCCTCTACATTAGCGACAATGTGGTTCATAGTAAAACATATTTTAAGAAATGTGATACAAATATAAAACAAGACAGTTGTCACCATCCAAACTGGTTAAAAGCTGTACCAAAAAGTCATTTTTTAAGAATTCATAGAAACTGTAGTAAGACAGAAGAATATGATCAACAATCAAAAATCCTCAAAGAAAGATTCATACAAAAGGGATATAATAGTATACTTCTAGAACAAGAGAGAGATGAAGTAAAAAATAAAAGAGATCAGAATTATTAAAAACCAACAAAAGAGGGCCGTGTCCGGGCAGCGGCCATGAACAGTCGCAATATCTGGAGCTCTTGCTGTGATCCTGCTAGATCCGCCAATTATTGCCGGAACACCAGACTTCTACTGAAAAGGACCCGAGATCTTATTCACCCCACACTGCGTGGATGCTATAATCCTCAACTCCGGTGTTTTTATGACCACAGAGCCCAGATCTGGACCTTTGAGGCCTTAGGTGGCGGCCTAATACAAAGCCTCAGAACCCCCCCAGCAATCAGGCTGGGTACAGCAGTCATTGTCGACTGTTACTCTTTACTTTTACAGACCACTCACTCTGAGAGACTTCTCTATAAGACCGGAGGCTTAACAGATTTTACTAAGACATGACTAATCTAATTATGACACGTATGGACAGATGGGAGAAGGACACGTTGCAGATGCTTGATGATCACTTTGCCGTGCTAGAGCGAGAACTCTGCCACATTGTTGAAACCGCAATGAAGCCCTTCAACCATGAATTACAGCTGCTGGCACAAAGGGAGATACATGATCTGGAAGAATTGGGTGAGGTCTGGAACGATGAACTGTGTGAGACAGACCTTAACCGCTCATCCTACACTCAGCCTTTACCGGCACCTTTTGATCTGGTCCCTACAGCGCCTAAAATGGCTGACATAGCATTGGCTGGATGTCTTCACAGAAGCCCACACTGGGTTTTACTAAATGCTCGTACGGCTTATGCCTGGTTGTTAACATGGTGCGGCTCTGTAATACACTTAAGTCCGGTCTGGCCGCAACGGCTTCATCTCCAGAGACAGGGACTGATAATATGCTCTCACTGTAGCTGCTGCCTGTGTCGCATGGGTATAGGCTAATTAATGGCCGTTGCTCAGCAGATCTGTAGTTGTTCGCCAGGGACATTTATGGACCTGCCAGTAACCTTGTAATATATATCACAGGCTGATTACCCATTGATGTCTTTAATAGTTTGGCGGGATGCGAACTAAATATAAGCATAATGAAAGCAACTAGCTTGATAGCGGGTAATATGCATTTTTTTTTTTTTTTTTTGGGTATGCTCTTTTTTATATATATAGTTATAGTTGTTTATATATTGAGCTAACTTACTTGAACTATGGCCCTAACTGAGATTTTATAAGAGAGGACTGTTGCTAAGAGATGGGCTTACAAATGTTTTCACAGATGGTGTAAGTGTCCCATGTGGTTAAGTTTCATTGCAGGTGAGGTCTTTGATCCCCATATAAACCCCCATGTATTAAGATTATCACTTATATGTTTCACTGCTCCCCTTTTGCCTTGCTTTGCTTATATTTGTCTCCCCACCTGGGAATTTTATATCCTGGATTGGTTATCTCTTAGATAATAGGCATATAGGCCTCCTGACATTAATTTGAGTGGTATAACAGTATCTGCTATATTCAATATTTCAACTACATTAATATTTATCCTGCTTGTAATTAAAATTCAAGGTCCAAGAGTGACCGTATTTAACATCGGAGCTTCTCCTCTTGAACATTTAGATTGAATAGGTCCATGAGTGGCCTTTTGAAGTTCTGGAGGCGTACTTACCTCTTATGAAAAATAATAAAATGGGGTTCCATTATTAAAGTTCAATTTTATCGTGAATGATAGCACAGTGTTGTTCTTCTGATTATACATAGTTATGTATTTTGTAATTCAATCATTTGTACCTGAATGTAATTGCAAACCAACCATTGTTGTGCCCAATGTATATATGCTACTGAACTTTTGTTTACTGTTCCCTATTTGACCAACCTCAATCAAAATTTATAAAAAAAAACAAACAAAACAAAAAACAACAACAAAAGAGATGACAGTGTCAATAATTTTCCAAAATTTGTAACAACATTTAATATAGAACATAAAACAATTAAAGAAATTATAGAAAGACACTGGCATATCTTAAGAGGATGAATTTTTAGGTCCTGTGATCCCTAAGAAACCTTTTGTCATCTATAGAAAAAGACAAAATTTCAAACAAAAGTTAGCACCTTCAATGATTAAGGGCATAGCTCCAAAAAAGGTTTTTTTACTTGCGGAAAATGTAAGGGTTATAATTACACAAAAAGAACACACAAAACCTTTAGTTCTACAGTTACAGGAAAAAGTTCTGAAATGAAAGATTTTATTACATGCAGAAGTAGAAATGTTATATACCTACTGCAGTGTAGCTGCACATGTCAATACTTAGGACAAACATCCAGATTTCTTAAATACTATAATTTTAGAACATTTAAATAAAATAGAAAAAAAGCACGATGATCATGGGATACCACAACATAGTAATAACTGCCATCTTTTTAAAAAAAGAATCCTTTACCTGGATGGGAATAGAAAGGGTTAAATTACATTGAAGAGAGGAGATAACTTGGCCAAACAACTAAACCAGAGAGAATTAATATGGATGCATATGCTGAAAATATATGCACACTGGGGTCTAAACAAGGATACAAAAATTGCTGCTTTTGTATAAGAAGTAATTAAGTTTTAACTAAAGATATGGTATTCATCAATTATGGTATTTCTCTATATTTCAAATAGCTATGACATAATATTCAGTTAGTCAGTTATAAGTTAGTTTATTGTATCGAGTGTAAACCCGGCCTCAACCAATGGGGTAAAGGGTAGCGCTTTTAAATGTGTATTTAAAGACCGCCTGTGTTGCGGAAAGGTATGCTTGGTTTGTAAAGCATTTTAAAACTGTGAATGCTCTTGAAAAAGACGGCTGAGTCGGTTGAAACGCGTTGGGCATAATAAAATTGCCTTTAGATGGAAAAAAGCTGGTGTTGTTCTTTGCACATCCAGGAGCCGTTTATCCTGATTTTAGCTGTGAGTATATACGCACCATTATATGGTGTTTTAAAAAGAAATCTCAGCACAATCTTCTGATAAAACTAGGAATATTTCTTTCCTGACGGAAAGCGCACAGACAGTGGGACAAAAACAGAATTTATGCTTACCTGATAAATTACTTTCTCCAACGGTGTGTCCGGTCCACGGCGTCATCCTTACTTGTGGGAATATCTCTTCCCCAACAGGAAATGGCAAAGAGTCCCAGCAAAGCTGGCCATATAGTCCCTCCTAGGCTCCGCCCACCCCAGTCATTCGACCGACGGACAGGAGGAAAAAAATAGGAGAAACCATATGGTACCGTGGTGACTGTAGTTAGAGAAAATAATTCATCAGACCTGATTAAAAAACCAGGGCGGGCCGTGGACCGGACACACCGTTGGAGTGTCCGGTAAAGTAATTTATCAGGTAAGCATAAATTCTGTTTTCTCCAACATTGGTGTGTCCGGTCCACGGCGTCATCCTTACTTGTGGGAACCAATACCAAAGCTTTAGGACACGGATGAAGGGAGGGAGCAAATCAGGTTACCTAAACGGAAGGCACCACGGCTTGCAAAACCTTTCTCCCAAAAATAGCCTCTGAAGAAGCAAAAGTATCAAATTTGTAAAATTTGGCAAAAGTGTGCAGTGAAGACCAAGTCGCTGCCTTACATATCTGATCAACAGAAGCCTCGTTCTTGAAGGCCCATGTGGAAGCTACAGCCCTAGTGGAGTGAGCTGTGATTCTTTCAGGAGGCTGCCGTCCGGCAGTCTCGTAAGCCAATCGGATGATGCTTTTAAGCCAAAAGGAAAGAGAGGTAGAAGTCGCTTTTTGACCTCTCCTTTTACCAGAATAGACGACAAACAGAGAAGATGTTTGTCTGAAATCTTTTGTAGCTTCTAAATAGAATTTTAAAGCACGGACTACGTCCAAATTGTGTAACAAACGTTCCTTCTTTGAAACTGGGTTCGGACACAAAGAAGGTACAACTATCTCCTGGTTAATATTTTTGTTAGAAACAACCTTTGGAAGAAAACCAGGCTTAGTACGCAAAACCACCTTATCTGCATGGAACACCAGATAGGGTGGAGAACACTGCAGAGCAGATAACTCTGAAACTCTTCTAGCAGAAGAAATAGCAACCAAAAACAAAACTTTCCAAGATAACAACTTAATATCTATGGAATGTAGAGGTTCAAACGGAACCCCTTGAAGAACTGAAAGAACTAGATTTAAACTCCAGGGAGGAGTCAAAGGTCTGTAAACAGGCTTAATCCTAACCAGAGCCTGAACAAATGCTTGAACATCTGGCACAGCTGCCAGTCGTTTGTGTAGTAAGACAGATAAAGCAGAAATCTGTCCCTTTAGAGAACTCGCAGATAATCCTTTATCCAAACCTTCTTGCAAAAAGGAAAGAATCTTAGGGATTTTTATCTTATTCCATGGGAATCCCTTGGATTCACACCAGCAGATATATCTTTTCCATATTTTATGGTAAATCTTTCTAGTTACTGGTTTTCTGGCTTGAACCAGAGTATCTATCACAGAATCTGAAAACCCACGCTTTGATAGAATCAAGCGTTCAATTTCCAAGCCGTCAGCTGGAGGGGGACCAGATTTGGATGTTCGAATGTACCCTGAACAAGAAGGTCCTGTCTCAAAGGTAGCTTCCATGGTGGAACCGATGACATATTCACCAGGTCTGCATACCAAGGCCTGCGTGGCCACGCAGGAGCTATCAAGATCACTGAGGCCCTCTCCTGTTTGATCCTGGCTACCAGCCTGGGAATGAGAGGAAACGGTGGAAACACATAAGCTAGGTTGAAGGTCCAAGGCGCTACTGGTGCATCCACTAGAGTCGCCTTGGGATCCCTGGATCTGGACCCGTAGCAAGGAACCTTGAAGTTCTGACGAGACGCCATCAGATCCATGTCTGGAATGCCCCATAATTGAGTCAACTGTGCAAAGATCTCCTGGTGGAGTTCCCACTCCCCCGGATGGAAGGTATGACGACTCAGATAATCCGCTTCCCAGGTTTCCACACCTGGGATGTGGATCGCAGATAGGTGGCAGGAGTGATCCTCCGCCCATTGTATTATTTTGGTCACTTCTTTCATCGCCAGGGAACTCCTTGTTCCCCCCTGATGATTGATATACGCAACAGTCGTCATGTTGTCTGATTGGAATCTTATGAATCTGGCCTTTGCAAGCTGAGGCCAGGCCCTGAGAGCATTGAATATCGCTCTTAATTCCAGAATGTTTATCGGGAGAAGAGACTCTTCCCGAGACCATATTCCCTGAGCTTTCAGGGATTCCCAGACCACGCCCCAGCCCACTAGACTGGCGTCGGTCGTGACGATGACCCACTCTGGTCTGCGGAAGCTCATTCCCTGGGATAGGTGGTCCAGGGTTAGCCACCAACAGAGTGAATCTCTGGTCTTCTGATCTACTTGAATTACTGGAGACAAATCTGTATAGTCCCCATTCCACTGTTTGAGCATGCACAGTTGTAATGGTCTTAGATGAATTCGCGCAAAAGGAACTATGTCCATTGCTGCAACCATCAACCCTACTACTTCCATGCACTGAGCTATGGAAGGACGTGGAACAGAATGGAGAACTTGACAAGCGCTTAGAAGTTTTGACTTTCTGACATCTGTCAGAAAAATCCTCATTTCTAAGGAATCTATTATTGTTCCCAAGAAGGGAACTCTTGTTGACGGAGACAGAGAACTCTTTTCTATGTTCACCTTCCATCCGTGAGATCTGAGAAAGGCCAGAACGATGTCTGTATGAGCCTTTGCTTTTGAAAGAGACGACGCTTGTATTAGAATGTCGTCCAAGTATGGTACTACTGCAATGCCCCTCAGTCTTACGACCGCAAGAAGGGACCCGAGTACCTTTGTGAAAATCCTTGGAGCAGTGGCTAATCCGAATGGGAGGGCCACAAACTGGTAATGTTTGTCCAGAAAGGCGAACCTTAGAAACTGATGATGTTCTTTGTGGATAGGAATATGTAGGTACGCATCCTTTAGATCCACGGTAGTCATAAATTGACCTTCCTGGATAGTGGGTAGAATCGTTCGAATGGTTTCCATTTTGAACGATGGTACCCTGAGAAATTTGTTTAGGATCTTTAAATCCAGAATTGGTCTGAAGGTTCCCTCTTTTTTTGGGAACTACAAACAGATTTGAGTAAAAACCCATTCCTTGTTCCGTCATTGGAACTGGGTGTATCACTCCCATCTTTAACAGGTCTTCTACACAACGTAAGAACGCCTGTCTCTTTATTTGGTTTGAGGATAAGTGAGACATGTGGAACCTTCCCCTTGGGGGTAGTTCCTTGAATTCCAGAAGATAACCCTGAGAAACTAAGAGAGAGAGTCTGCCCCCCACTAGATCCGGTCCCGGATCGGCGGCTACTCCTTCATGCTGTTTTGTTAGCGGTAGCAGGCTTCTTGGTCTGCTTACCCTTGTTCCAGCCTTGCATCGGTTTCCAGGCTGGCTTGGGCTGTGAAGCATTACCCTCTTGCGTAGAGGATGCAGAATTAGAGGCCGGTCCTTTCCTGAAATTACGAAAGGAACGAAAATTAGACTTATTCTTGGGCTTGAAAGGCCAATCTTGTGGGAGGGCGTGGCCCTTTCCCCCAGTGATGTCTGAGATAATCTCTTTCAATTCTGGTCCAAAGAGAGTTTTCCCCTTAAAGGGGATGTTAAGCAATTTTGTCTTGGATGAAACATCCGCTGACCAAGACTTTAGCCAAAGCGCTCTGCGCGCCACAATTGCAAACCCTGAATTTTTCGCCGCTAATCTAGCTAATTGCAAAGCGGCATCTAAAACAAAAGAGTTAGCCAACTTAAGTGCGTGAACTCTGTCCATAACCTCCTCATATGGAGTCTCTCTACTAAGCGACTTTTCTAGTTCCTCGAACCAGAACCACGCTGCTGTAGTGACAGGAACAATGCACGAAATGGGTTGTAGAAGGTAACCTTGCTGTACAAAAATCTTTTTAAGAAAACCCTCCAATTTCTTATCCATAGGATCTTTGAAAGCACAACTATCCTCAATAGGAATAGTAGTGCGCTTGTTTAAAGTAGAAACTGCCCCCTCGACCTTAGGGACTGTCTGCCATAAGTCCTTTCTTGGGTCGACCATAGGAAATAATTTCTTAAATATCGGATGGGGAACACTCCTTATTCACTATGTCCGCCACCCGCTTGGGTATAGGAAAAGCGTCGGGGTGCACCGGAACCTCTAGGAACTTGTCCATCTTGCATAATTTTTCTGGAATGACCAAGTTGTCACAATCATCCAGAGTAGATAACACCTCCTTAAGCAATGCGCGGAGATGTTCTAATTTAAATTTAAATGTCACAACATCAGGTTCAGCCTGTTGAGAAATTTTTTCTGAATCTGAAATTTCCCCATCTGACAAAACCTCCCTCATGGCCCCTTCAGATTGGTGTGAGGGTATGACAGAAACATTATCATCAGCGCCCTCCTGCTCTTCAGTGTTTAAGACCGAGCAATCGCGCTTTCTCTGATATGCAGGCATTTTGGATAAAATATTAGCTATAGAGTTGTCCATTACAGCCGTCAATTGTTGCATGGTAATAAGCATTGGCGCGCTAGAAGTACTAGGGGCCTCCTGCGTGGGCAAAACTGGCGTAGACACAGAAGGAGATGATGTAGAACTATGTCTACTCCCTTCATCTGATGAATCATCTTGGGCAACTTTACTATCTGTGGCAGTACTGTCCTTACTTTGTTTGGACGCTATGGCACAATTATCACACAATTTTGAAGGGGGAGACACATTGGCTTTCATACATAAAGAACATAGCTTATCTGAAGGCACAGACATGTTAAACAGGCTTAAACTTGTCAATAAAGCACAAAAACCGTTTTAAAACAACATAATTTATGTAAGAACTTACCTGATAAATTCATTTCTTTCATATTAGCAAGAGTCCATGAGCTAGTGACGTATGGGATATACATTCCTACCAGGAGGGGCAAAGTTTCCCAAACCTTAAAATGCCTATAAATACACCCCTCACCACACCCACAATTCAGTTTAACGAATAGCCAAGAAGTGGGGTGATAAGAAAAAAGTGCGAAAGCATATAAAATAAGGAATTGGAATAATTGTGCTTTATACAAAAAAATCATAACCACCACAAAAAAGGGCGGGCCTCATGGACTCTTGCTAATATGAAAGAAATGAATTTATCAGGTAAGTTCTTACATAAATTATGTTTTCTTTCATGTAATTAGCAAGAGTCCATGAGCTAGTGACGTATGGGATAATGACTACCCAAGATGTGGATCTTTCCACACAAGAGTCACTAGAGAGGGAGGGATAAAATAAAGACAGCCAATTCCTGCTGAAAATAATCCACACCCAAAATAAAGTTTAATGAAAAACATAAGCAGAAGATTCAAACTGAAACCGCTGCCTGAAGTACTTTTCTACCAAAAACTGCTTCAGAAGAAGAAAATACAACAAAATGGTAGAATTTGGTAAAAGTATGCAAAGAGAACCAAGTTGCCACTTTGCAAATCTGATCAACCGAAGCTTCATTCCTAAACGCCCAGGAAGTAGAAACTGACCTAGTAGAATGAGCTGTAATCCTATGAGGCGGAGTCTTACCCAACTCAATATAGGCAAGATGAAATAAAGATTTCAACCAAGATGCCAAAGAAATGGCAGAAGTATTCTGGCCTTTCTAAAACCGGAAAAGATAACAAATAAACCAGAAGTCTTTCGGAAAGACTTAGTAGCTTCAACATAATATTTCAAAGCTCTAATAACATCCAAAGAATGCAACGATTTCTCCTTAGAATTCTTAGGATTAGGACATAATGAAAGAACCACAATGTCTCTACTAATGTTGTTGGAATTCACAACTTAGGTAAAAATTCAAAAGAAGTTCGCAACACCGCCTTATCCTGATGAAAAATCAGAAAAGGAGACTCACAAGAAAGAGCAGATAATTCAGAAACTCTTCTGGCAGAAGAGATGGCCAAAAGGAACAAAACTTTCCAAGAAAGTAATTTAATATCCAATGAATGCATAGGTTCAAATGGAGGAGCTTGAAGAGCCCCCAGAACCAAATTCAAACTCCAAGGAGGAGAAATTGACTTAATGACAGGCTTTATACGAACCAAAGCTTGTACAAAACAATGAATATCAGGAAGAATAGCAATCTTTCTGTGAAAAAGAACAGAAAGAGCAGAGATTTGACCTTTCAAGGAACTTGCGGACAAACCCTTATCTAAACCATCCTGAAGAAATTGTAATATTCTCGGTATTCTAAAAGAATGCCAAGAAAAATGATGAGAAAGACACCAAGAAATATAAGTCTTCCAGACTCTATAATATATCTCTCTGGATACAGATTTACGAGCCTGTAACATAGTATTAATCACAGAGTCAGAGAAACCTCTTTGACCAAGAATCAAGCGTTCAATCTCCATACCTTTAAATTTAAGGATTTCAGATCCTGATGGAAAAAAGGACCTTGAGACAAAAGGTCTGGTCTTAACGGAAGAGTCCACGGTTGGCAAGAGGCCATCCGGACAAGATCCGCATACCAAAACCTGTGAGGCCATGCCGGAGCTACCAGCAGAACAAACGAGCATTCCTTCAGAATCTTGGAGATTACTCTTGGAAGAAGAACTAGAGGCGGAAAGATATAGGCAGGATGATACTTCCAAGGAAGTGAAAATGCATCCACTGCCTCCGCCTGAGGATCCCGGGATCTGGACAGATACCTGGGAAGTTTCTTGTTTAGATGAGAAGCCATCAGATCTATTTCTGGAAGTTCCCCCATTTGAACAATCTGAAGAAATACCTCTGGGTGAAGAGACCATTCGCCCGGATGCAACGTTTGGCGACTGAGATAATCCACTTTCCAATTGTCCATACCTGGGATATAAACCGCAGAGATTAGACAGGAGCTGGATTCCGCCCAAACCAAAATTCGAGATACTTCTTTCATAGCCAGAGGACTGTGAGTCCTTGATGATTGATGTATGCCACAGTTGTGACATTGTCTTATCTGAAAACAAATGGACAACTCTCTCTTCGGAAGAGGCCAAGACTGAAGAGCTCTGAAAATTGCACGGAGTTCCAAAATATTGATCGGAAATCTCACCTCCTGAGATTCCCAAACCCCTTGTGCCGTCAGATACCCCCACACAGCTCCCCAACCTGTAAAACTAGCATCTGTTGAGATTATAGTCCAGGTCGGAAGAACAAAGAAGCCCCCTGAACTAAACGATGGTGATCTGTCCACCATGTCAGAGAGTGTCGTAAAATCGGTTTAAAGATATTAATTGAGATATCTTTGAGTAATCCCTGCACCATTGGTTCAGCATACAGAGCTGAAGAGGTCGCATGTGAAAACGAGCAAAGGAGATCGCATCTGATGCGGCAGTCCTAAGACCCAACATTTCCATGCATAAGGCTACCAAAGGGAATGATTGTGACTGAAGGTTTTGACAAGCTGATATCAATGTTAAACTTCTCTTGTCTGACAAGGACAGAGTCATAGACACTGAATTTATCTAGAAACCTAAAAAGGTTACCCTTGTCTGAGGAATCAATGAACTGATTGGTAAATTGATCCTCCAACCATGAACTTGAAGAAACAACACAAGTCGATTCGTATGAGATTCTACGAAAATGAGAAGACTGAGCAAGTACCAAGATATCGTCCAAATAAGGAAATACCAAAACCCTATTCTCTGATTACAGAAAGAAGGGCACCGAGAACCTTTGAAAAAAATTCTTGGAACTGAGGCTAGGCCAAACGGTAGAGCCACAAAACTGGTAATGCTTGTCTAAAAAGAGAATCTCAGACACTAAAAGTGATCTGGATGAATCGGAATATGCAGATACACATCCTGTAAATCTATTGTAGACATATAATGCCCTTGCTAAACAAAAGGCAGGATAGTCCTACAGTAACCATCTTGAATGTTGGTATCCTAACATAACGATTCAATAATGATAGATCCAGAACTGGTCTGAAGGAATTGACCTTCTTTGGTACAATGAAGAGATAAAATAAAACCCCAGCCCCTGTTCCAGAACTGGAACTGGCATAAATACTCCAGCCAACTCTAGATCTGAAACACATTTCAGAAATGCTGAGCCTTGCTGTGTTAACTGGGACACGGGAAAGAAAAGAATCTCTTAGCAGGAGGCCTTAACTTGAAGCCAATTCTGTACCTTTCTGAAACAATGTTTCTGAAACCAGAGATTAAGAACGGAATTGATCCAAATTTCTTGAAGAAAACGTAATCTGCCCCATACCAGCTGAGCTGGAATAAGGGCCGCACCTTCATAGGTACTTAGGAGCTGGCTATAGGTTTCTATAAGGCTCGGATATATTCCAAACTGGAAATAGTTTCCAAACTGATACCGCTCCTGAGGATGAAGGATCAGGCTTTTGTTCCTTGTTGTGAGGAAAGGAACGAAATGAATATTTACCCTGGAAAGAAAGGGAAAGCAAAGTTGACTTAGAAGACATGTCAGCATTCCAAGTTTAATCCATAAAGCTTTTCTAGCTAAAATAGCTAGAGACATATACCTGACATCAACTCTAATGATATCAAAAGATGGTATCACCAACAAAATTATTAGCATGTTATAGAATAATAATAATGCTATAAAATTATGATCTGTTACTTGTTGCGCTAAAGCTTCTAACCAAAAAGTTGAAGCTGCAGCAACATCCGCTAAAAATATAGCAGGTCTAAGAAGATTACCTGAACATAAGTAAGCTTTTCTTAGAAAGGATTCAATTTTCCTATCTAAAGGATCCTTAAATGAAGTACTATCTGCCATAGGAATAGTAGTACATTAGCAGGAGTAGAGACAGCCCCATAACCTTAGGGATTTTTGTCCCAAAAAACTCTAATCTGTCAGATGGCACAGGATATAATTTGCTTAAACGTCTAGAAGGAGTAAATAAATTACCCAAATTATTCCATTCCCTGGAAATTACTTCAGAAATAGCATCAGGGAGATAAAACACCTCTGGAATAACTACAGGAGATTTAAAAACCTTATTTAAACGTTTACATTTAGTATCAAGAGGACCAGAATCCTCTATTTCTAATGCAAATAACACTTCTTTAAGTAAAGAACAAATAAATTCCATCTTGAACAAATACAAAGATTTATCAGCATCAACCTCTGAGACAGAAACCTCTGAACCAGAAGAACCATTATCAGTATCAGAATGATGATGTTCATTTAAAAATTCATCTGAAAAAAAGAGAAGTTTTAAAAGACTTTTATGTATACTAGAAGGAGAAATAACAGACATAGCCTTCTTAATGGATTTAAAATAAATAAAATCTCTTATGTTATCAGGAACACTCTGAAAATTAGATGTTGACGGAACAGCAACAGGTAATGTAACAGTACTAAAGGAAATTTTATCTGCATTAATAAGTTTGACATGACATGCAATACAAATAACAGCTGGAGAAACAGATACCAAAAGTTTATAGCAGACTTAGCTTGGTAGCTCCAGCACTGTGCAGTGATTTTCCTGTAGTAACTTCTGACTCAGTTGCAACGTGGAACATCTTGCAATATGTAAAAGAAAAAAAAACAACATATAAAGCAAAATTGATCAAATTCCTTAAATGACAGTTTCAGGAATGGGAAAAAAATGCCAGTGAACAAGCTTCTAGCAACCAGAAGCAATAAATAATGAGACTTAAATAATGTGGAGACAAAAATGACGCCCATATTTTTTAGCGCCAAAAAAGACGCCCACATTATTTGGCGCCTAAATGCTTTTGGCGCCAAAAATGACGCCACATCCGGAACGCCGACATTTTTGGCGCAAAATAACGTCAAAGAATGACGCAACTTCCGGCGACACGTATGACGCCGGAAACGGAAATAGAATTTTTGCGCCAAAAAAAGTCCGCGCCAAGAATGACGCAATAAAATGAAGCATTTTCAGCCCCCGCGAGCCTAACAGCCCACAGGGAAAAAGTCAAATTTTAAGGTAAAATATGAAAAATTAAAATGCATTATCCCAAATATGAAACTGACGGTCTGAAAATAAGGAAAGTTGAACATTCTGAGTCAAGGCAAATAAATGTTTGAATACATATATTTAGAACTTTATAAACAAAGTGCCCAACCATAGCTAGGAGTGTCACAGAAAATAAGACTTACTTACCCCAGGACACTCATCTACATATAGCAGATAGCCAAACCAGTACTGAAACGAGAATCAGCAGAGGTAATGGTATATATAAGAGTATATCGTCGATCTGAAAAGGGAGGTAAGAGATGAATCTCTACGACCGATAACAGAGAACCTATGAAATAGACCCCTTAGAAGGAGATCACTGCATTCAAATAGGCAATACTCTCCTCACATCCCTCTGACATTCACTGCACGCTGAGAGGAAAACCGGGCTCCAACTTGCTGCGGAGCGCATATCAACGTAGAATCTAGCACAAACTTACTTCACCACCTCCATCGGAGGCAAAGTTTGTAAAACTGAATTGTGGGTGTGGTGAGGGGTGTATTTATAGGCATTTTAAGGTTTGGGAAACTTTGCCCCTCCTGGTAGGAATGTATATCCCATACGTCACTAGCTCATGGACTCTTGCTAATTACATGAAAGAAAAAACCGTTACTGTCTCTTTAAATTTTAAACAGAGCACACTTTATTACTGAATATGCGAAAAAATATGAAGGAATTGTTCAAAATTTACCAAAATTTCACCACAGTGTCTTAAAGCATTAAAAGTATTGCACACCAATTTTCAGAGCTTTAACCCTTAAAATAACGAAACCGGTTACAGATTTAACCCCTATACAGTCCCAGCTACAGTCTTTGCTGTGACTTTGTCAAGCCCAGAGGGGAATACGATACCAAATGACGCCTTCTAGGAACTTTTCCAACCACTTTCAGGTCCTCACACATGCATCTGCATGTCTTGCTCTCAAAAACAACTGCGCTGTAATGGCGCGAAAATGAGGCTCAGCCTACAACTGGGAAGGCCCTTCCTGACTGGAAAAGGTGTCTAACATAGTGCCTGACGTTAAAAACGTTCCCCAAGTTTATAAGTGTGAAATATCAACATAAACATGTATAAAATGTCCAAATAAAGCAATCGATTTAGCCCATAAAAGTGTCTACCAGTTTTATAGCCCATATTAAGCCCTTTATTCTGTTTGAGACTAAGAAAATGGCTTACCGGTCCCCATGAGGGGAAATGACAGCCTTCCAGCATTACACAGTCTTGTTAGAAATATGGCTAGTCATACCTTAAGCAGAAAAGTCTGCTAACTGTTTCCCCCAACTGAAGTTACTTCATCTCAACAGTCCTATGTGGAAACAGCAATCGATTTTAGTTACTGTCTGCTAAAATCATCTTCCTCTCACAAACAGAAATCTTCATCTTTTTCTGTTTCAGAGTAAATAGTACATACCAGCACTATTTTAAAATAACAAACTTTTGATAGTAGAATAAAAAAACTACAACTAAACACCACATACTCTTAACCATCTCCGTGGAGATGTTGCCTGTGCAACGGCAAAGAGAATGACTGGGGTGGGCGGAGCCTAGGAGGGACTATATGGCCAGCTTTGCTGGGACTCTTTGCCATTTCCTGTTGGGGAAGAGATATTCCCACAAGTAAGGATGACGCCGTGGACCGGACACACCAATGTTGGAGAAAGCAAGCACAGAGACAAGGATCCACAGTGAACCAGCGCCTCCTTTCTGCATACGAAGTGGTTTGTATGTGGTTATGAAAACCTAATGTAACAGCCATAAGCATAAAGGCTGAGAAACGCGTTGTTTTTAATAATAGTAAGTCCCCAAAACTTCCACAAATTAAATGAGTCTTTCACTTCTTTGAAATCCAGTGAGTGCTGTCAGTTTTTTGCAATATATATATATATATATATATATATATATATATATATATATATATATATATATATATATATATATATATATATATATATATAGTGGGGAGGGGGAATTTATTCATTTCAGACCAATCGTCTTTTTGCCATTTTCATGTCTATGTGCAGTGCATTTAAAGTGTCCAAATATCAGTGAGGATAAAGCAAGCAGCTCTTCTGCTTGTATTATATGCAATAAAACCCCCTCACCAGATACTATCACCCAGGAGTCAGTGCACTAAACATAAAGGGATCTGAGCTTGTGTATCTTGTTACAACTTACTCATGTAAAAACAGAATTTATGTTTACCTGATAAATTTCTTTCTCCTACGGTGTATCCGGTCCACGGCTTTATCCTTACTTGTGGGATATTCTTCCTACAGGAAGTGGCAAAGAGAGCACACAGCAAAGCTGTCCATATAGCTCCCCTCAGGCTCCGCCCCCCCCAGTCATTCGACTGACGGTTAGGAGAAAAATGAGAACCATAGGGTGCAGTGGTGACTGTAGTTTATAAAAATAAATTTAAACCTGACTAAAATGCCAGGGTGGGCCGTGGACCGGATACACCGTAGGAGAAAGAAATTTATCAGGTAAACATAAATTCTGTTTTCTCCTACATTGGTGTATCCGGTCCACGGCTTCATCCTTACTTGTGGAAACCAATACCAAAGCTTTAGGACACGGATGAAGGGAGGGAACAAGTCAGGTAACCTAAACGGAAGGCACCACTGCTTGCAAAACCTTTCTCCCAAAAATAGCCTCCGAAGAAGCAAAAGTATCGAATTTGTAAAATTTGGCAAATGTATGCAGTGAAGACCAAGTCGCTGCCTTACAGATCTGTTCAACAGAAGCCTCATTCTTGAAAGCCCAAGTGGAAGCCACAGCTCTAGTAGAGTGAGCTGTAATTCGTTCAGGAGGCTGCCTTCCAGCAGTCTCATAAGCCAACCGGATGATGCTTTTCAGCCAGAAAGACAGAGAGGTCGCAGTCGCCTTTTGACCTCTCCTCTTACCAGAATAGACGACAAACAAGGACGAAGTTTGTCTGAAATCTTTAGTTGCTTTTAGGTAAAACTTCAAAGCACGAACCACATCGAGATTGTGTAACAGACGTTCCTTGTTAGAAGCTGGGTTAGGACACAGAGAAGGAACAACTATTTCCTGGTTAATATTCTTATTGGAAACCACTTTTGGAAGAAAACCAGGTTTGGTACGTAAAAGACCTTATCTGTATGAAACACCAGATAGGGTGAATTACACTGCAGAGCAGACAATTCAGAAACTCTTCTAGAGGAAGAGATAGCAACCAAAAACAAAACTTTCCAAGATAGTAACTTAATATCTATGGAATGTAGAGGTTCAAATGGAACCCCCTGAAGAACGGAAAGAACTAGATTTAGACTCCATGGAGGAGCCACAGGTCTGTAGACAGGCTTGATTCTGACTAAAGCCTGCACAAACTCCTGAACATCTGGCATTGCTGCCAGACGTTTGTGTAACAAAACAGACAGAGCTGATATCTGTCCTTTTAAGGAACTAGCTGACAAACATTTCTCCAATCCTTCTTGGAGAAAAGCTAAAATCCTTGGAATCCTAATCTTACTCCATGAGTAACCCTTGGATTCGCACCAACAAAGATATTTCCGCCATATCTTATGGTAAATTTTCCTAGTGACAGGCTTTCTAGCCTGAATCAGTGTATCTATAACTGAATCCGAAAACCCACGCTTAGCTAGAATCAAGCGTTCTAGTCTCTCTGCAACTGACTGCTTGGAGATTGGTTTGGATGTACGAATGGACCTTGAATTAGAAGGTCCTGCCTCAAAGGTAGCTTCCATGGTGGAACCGATGACATATTCACCAGGTCTGCATACCAGGTCCTGCGTGGCCACGCAGGAGCTATCAGAATTACAGAAGCCTTCTCTTGTTTGATCCTGGCTACTAGCCGTGGGAGAAGAGGAAACGGTGGAAAGACATAAGCTAGATTGAACGACCAAGGCGCTGCTAAGGCATCTACCAGTGTCGCCTTGGGATCCCTGGAGCCGTAACATGGAACTTTTGAGTTCTGACGTGACGCCATCAGATCCAGATCCGGAATGCCCCATATTTGAGTTAACTGGGCAAAAACCTCAAGGGTGAAGTTCCCACTCCCCCGGATGGAAAATCTGACGACTCAGATAATCCGCTTCCCAGTTGTCCACTCCTGGGATGTGAATTGCTGATCCTCTGCCCATTTGATGATCTTGGATACCTCTCTCATCGCCAGGGAACTCTTCGTTCCCCCCTGATGATTGATGTACGCTACAGTCGTCATGTTGTCCGACTGAAATCTGATGAATCTGGCCTCCGCTAGTTGAGGCCATGCCTGGAGTGCATTGAATATCGCTCTCAATTCCAATATGTTTATCGGGAGAAGAGATTCTTCCCGAGACCATAGACCCTGAGCCTTCAGGGACTCCCAGACCGCGCCCCAGCCCAAAAGACTGGCGTCGGTCGTGACGATGATCCACTTCGGTCTGCGGAAACTCATTCCCTGAGACAGGTGATCTAGAGACAGCCACCAGAGGAGTGAGTCTCTGGTTTTCTGGTCCATTTGAATATGGGGAGACAAGTCTGCATAATCCCCATTCCACTGTTTGAGCATGTTGCAATGGTCTTAAATGAATTCGAGCAAAAGGAACCATGTCCATTGCCGCAACCATTAGTCCTATTACCTCCATGCACTGAGCTATGGAGGGCTGAGGAATGGATTGAAGAACTCGACAAGCGTTCAGAAGCTTTAACTTCCTGACCTCTGTCAGAAAGATCTTCATTTCTACGGAGTCTATTATTGTTCCCAGAAAGGGAACGCTTGTGGACGGGGACAGGGAACTTTTTTCTATGTTCACCTTCCACCCGTGAGATCTGAGAAAGGCTAAAACAATGTCTGTATGAGCCCTTGCTTTGGGAAGGGACGACGCTTGTATTAGAATGTCGTCTAGGTAAGGTGCTACTGCAATGTCCCTCGGCCTTAGCACCGCTAGAAGGGACCCTAGCACCTTTGTGAAAATTCTGGGAGCAGTGGCTAAACCGAACGGAAGAGCCACGAACTGGTAATGTTTGTCCAGAAAGGCGAACCTCAGGAACTGATGGTGATCTTTGTGGATAGGAATATGCAGGTACGCATCCAGTCCACGGTAGTCATGTATTGACCCTCCTGGATCGTTGGTAAAATTGTCCGAATGGTTTCCATTTTGAATGATGGAACTCTGAGGAATTTGTTTAGAATTTCTCTTGTTAGGTGTATCCAGTCCACGGATCATCCATTACTTGTGGGATATTCTCCTTCCCAACAGGAAGTTGCAAGAGGATCACCCACAGCAGAGCTGCTATATAGCTCCTCCCCTAACTGCCATATCCAGTCATTCTCTTGCAAGCTCTCAACATAGCTGGAGGTAGTAAGAGGAAAGTGGTAAAATATAGTTAGTTTTTTCTTCAATCAAAAGTTTGTTTTTAAATGGTACCGGAGTGTACTATTTTATCTCAGGCAGCATTTAGAAGAAGAATCTGCCTGCGTTTTTCTATGATCTTAGCAGAAGTAACTAAGATCCACTGCTATTCTCACATATGTCTGAGGAGTGAGGTAACTTCAGAGGGAGAATGGCGTGCAGGGTATCCTGCAATAAGGTATGTGCAGTTAAGTTTTTCTAGGGATGGAATTTGCTAGAAAATGCTGCTGATACCGGATTAATGTAAGTTAAAGCCTAAATACAGTGATTTAATAGCGACTAGTATCAGGCTTGCTATCAGAGGTATATACTCTGATTAATGTGCAATATAAAACGTTTTCTGGCATGTTTAATCGTTTTTATATATGCTTTGGTGATAAACCTTATTGGGGCCTAGTTTTTTCCACATGGCTGGCTTTATTTTTGCCTAGAAACAGTTTCCTGAGGCTTCCCACTGTTATAGTATAAAAGTTACAGTTGGTGCAGTTAAAATTACAAACTGTGACATTCAGCTTTCCTCAGCAGTCCCCTGCATGCTATAGGACATCTCTGAAGGGCTCAAAAGGCTTCAAAAGTAGGAGCTGTGGCAGTTGTTATGACTGTTTAAAAAACATATTTTTCGTTTTGTTAATCTGGTTTTTGTATTAAGGGGTTAATCATCCATTTGCAAGTGGGTGCAATGCTCTGCTAACTTGTTACATACACTGTAAAAATTTCGTTATTTTAACTGCCTTTTTTCACTGTTATTTCAAATTTTGGCAAAATTTGTTTCTCTTAAAGGCACAGTAACGTTTTTTTATATTGCTTGTTAACTTGATTTAAAGTGTTTTCCAAGCTTGCTAGTCTCATTGCTAGTCTGTATAAACATGTCTGACATAGAGGAAACTCCTTGTTCATTATGTTTAAAAGCCATGGTGGAACCCCATAGGAGAATGTGTACTAAATGTATTGATTTCACTTTAAACAATAAAGATCAGCTGTTATCTTTAAAAGAATTATCACCAGAGGATTCTGACGAGGGGGAAGTTATGCCGACTAACTCTCCCCACGTGTCGGACCCTTTGACTCCCGCTCAAGGGACTCACGCTTAAATGGCGCAAAGTACATCAAAGACGCCCATAGCGATTACTTTGCAGGACATGGCGGCAATCATGGATAATACCCTGTCAGCAGTATTAGCCAGACTGCCTGAATTCAGAGGAAAGCGCGATAGCTCTGGGGTTAGACGTAATACAGAGCGCGCAAATGTTTTAAGGCCCATGTCTGATACTGCGTCACAATATGCAGAAGCTGAGGAAGAGCTTCAGTCTGTGGGTGACGTCTTAGACTCGGGGAAACCTGATTCAGATATGTCTACTTTTAAATTTAAGCTTGAGAACCTCCGGGTGTTGCTTGGAGAGGTTTTAGCTGCTCTGAATGACTGTGACACAATTGCAGTGCCAGAGAAATTGTGTAGACTGGATAAATACTATGCGGTGCCGGTGTGTACTGACGTTTTTCCAATACCTAAAAGGTTTACAGAAATTATTACTAAGGAGTGGGACAGACCCGGTGTGCCGTTTTCCCCCCTCCTATTTTTAGAAAAATGTTTCCAATAGACGCCACCACACGGGACTTATGGCAGACGGTCCCTAAGGTGGAGGGAGCAGTTTCTACTTTAGCAAAGCGTATCACTATCCCTGTCAAGGATAGTTGTGCTTTTTCAGATCCAATGGATAAAAAATTAGAAGGTTACCTTAAGAAAATGTTTATTCAACAAGGTTTTATCCTGCAGCCCCTTGCATGCATTGCTCCTGTCACTGCTGCTGCAGCGTTCTGGTTTGAGTCTCTGGAAGAGGCCTTTCAGACAGCTACTCCATTGACTGAAACACTTGACAAGCTTAGAACACTTAAGCTAGCTAATTCTTTTGTTTCTGATGCCATTGTTCATTTGACTAAACTAACGGCTAAGAATTCTGGATTCGCCATCCAGGCGTGTAGGGCGCTATGGCTTAAATCTTGGTCAGCTGACGTGACTTCAAAGTCTAAATTACTTAACATTCCCTTCAAGGGGCAGACCCTATTCGGGCCTGGACAGGACAGGGCCAAATCAAGGGCCAAACAGTCTAATTTTCATGCCTTTCGAAACTTCAAGGCAGGTGCAGCATCAACTTCCTCTGCTACAAAACAAGAGGGAACTTTTGCGCAATCCAAGCCGGCCTGGAAATCTAACCAGGCCTGGAGCAAAGGCAAGCAGGCCAGAAAGCCTGCTGCTGCCTCTAAGACAGCATGAAGGAACGGCCCCCTATCCGGCAACGGATCTAGTAGGGGGCAGACTTTCTCTCTTCGCCCAGGCGTGGGCAAGAGATGTTCAGGATCCCTGGGCGTTTGAGATCATATCTCAGGGATATCTTCTGGACTTCAAAGCTTCCCCCCCCCCACAAGGGAGATTTCACCTTTCGAGATTATCTGTAAACCAGATAAAGAAAGAGGCATTCTTACGCTGTGTGCAAGACCTAATAATGGGAGTGATCCATCCAGTTCCACAGATGGAACAAGGACAGGGATTTTATTCAAATCTGTTTGTGGTTCCCAAAAAAGAGGGAACCTTCAGACCAATTTTGGATCTAAAGATCTTAAACAAATTCCTCAGAGTTCCATCGTTCAAAATGGAAACTATTCGGACAATCCTACCTATGATCCAGGAGGGTCAGTACATGACCACAGTGGATTTGAAGGATGCTTACCTTCACATACCGATTCACAAAGATCATCATCGGTTCCTAAGGTTTGCCTTTCTAGACAGGCATTACCAGTTTGTGGCTCTTCCTTTCGGGTTAGCTACAGCCCCAAGAATTTTTACAAAGGTTCTGGGGTCTCTTCTGGCGGTCCTAAGACCACGGGGCATAGCAGTGGCCCCTTATCTAGATGACATCCTGATACAGGCGTCAAACTTCCAAATTGCCAAATCTCATACGGACATAGTGTTGGCATTTCTGAGGTCGCATGGGTGGAAAGTGAACGAGGGAAAGAGTTCTCTATCACCCCTCACAAGGGTTTCCTTCCTAGGAACTCTGATAGATTCTGTAGAAAACATAATTTATGCTTACCTGATAAATTCCTTTCTTCTGTTGTGTGATCAGTCCACGGGTCATCATTACTTCTGGGATATAACTCCTCCCCAACAGGAAATGCAAGAGGATTCACCCAGCAGAGCTGCATATAGCTCCTCCCCTCTACGTCAGTCCCAGTCATTCGACCAAGAATCAACGAGAAAGGAGTAACCAAGGGTGAAGTGGTGACTGGAGTATAATTTAAAAGATATTTACCTGCCTTAAAACAGGGCGGGCCGTGGACTGATCACACAACAGAAGAAAGGAATTTATCAGGTAAGCATAAATTATGTTTTCTTCTGTTATGTGTGATCAGTCCACGGGTCATCATTACTTCTGGGATACCAATACCAAAGCAAAAGTACACGGATGACGGGAGGGATAGGCAGGCTCATTATACAGAAGGAACCACTGCCTGAAGAACCTTTCTCCCAAAAATAGCCTCCGAAGAAGCAAAAGTGTCAAATTTGTAAAATTTGGAAAAAGTATGAAGCGAAGACCAAGTTGCAGCCTTGCAAATCTGTTCAACAGAGGCCTCATTCTTAAAGGCCCAAGTGGAAGCCACAGCTCTAGTGGAGTGAGCTGTAATTCTTTCAGGAGGCTGCTGTCCAGCAGTCTCATAGGCTAAACGTATTATGCTACGAAGCCAAAAAGAGAGAGAGGTAGCAGAAGCTTTTTGACCTCTCCTCTGTCCAGAGTAAACGACAAACAAGGAAGAAGTTTGGCGAAAATCTTTAGTTGCCTGCAAGTAGAACTTGAGGGCACGAACTACATCCAGATTGTGTAAAAGACGTTCCTTCTTTGAAGAAGGATTTGGACACAAGGATGGGACAACAATCTCTTGATTGATGTTCCTGTTAGTGACTACCTTAGGTAAGAACCCAGGTTTAGTACGCAGAACTACCTTGTCTGAGTGAAAAATCAGATAAGGGGAATCACAATGTAAGGCTGATAACTCAGAGACTCTTCGAGCCGAGGAAATAGCCATTAAAAACAGAACTTTCCAAGATAACATTTTTATATCAATGGAATGAAGGGGTTCAAACGGAACACCCTGTAAAACGTTAAGAACTAAGTTTAAACTCCATGGTGGAGCAACAGCTTTAAACACAGGCTTGATCCTAGCTAAAGCCTGACAAAAGGACTGGACGTCTGGATTTTCTGACAGACGTCTGTGTAACAAGATGGACAGAGCTGAAATCTGTCCCTTTAATGAACTAGCTGATAAACCCTTTTCTAAACCTTCTTGTAGAAAAGACAATATCCTAGCGATCCTAACCTTACTCCAGGAGTAACCTTTGGATTCGCACCAGTATAGGTATTTCCGCCATATTTTATGGTAAATCCTTCTGGTAACAGGCTTCCTAGCCTGAATCAGGGTATCAATAACCGACTCAGAAAAACCACGTTTTGATAAAATCAAGCGTTCAATTTCCAAGCAGTCAGCTTCAGAGAAGTTAGATTTTGATGTTTGAATGGACCCTGTATCAGAAGGTCCTGTCTTAGAGGTAGAGACCAAGGCGGACAGGATGACATGTCCACTAGATCTGCATACCAAGTCCTGCGTGGCCAAGCAGGTGCTATTAGAATTACTGATGCTCTCTCCTGTTTGATTTTGGCAATCAATCGAGGAAGCAGCGGGAAGGGTGGAAACACATAAGCCATCCTGAAGTTCCAAGGTGCTGTCAAAGCATCTATCAGAACTGCTCCCGGATCCCTGGATCTGGACCCGTAGCGAGGAAGTTTGGCGTTCTGGCGAGACGCCATGAGATCTATCTCTGGTTTGCCCCAACGTCGAAGTATTTGGGCAAAGACCTCCGGATGAAGTTCCCACTCCCCCGGATGAAGAGTCTGGCGACTCAAGAAATCCGCCTCCCAGTTCTCCACTCCCGGGATGTGGATTGCTGACAGGTGGCAAGAGTGAGACTCTGCCCAGCGAATTATCTTTGATACTTCCATCATTGCTAGGGAGCTTCTTGTCCCTCCCTGATGGTTGATGTAAGCTACAGTCGTGATGTTGTCCGACTGAAACCTGATGAACCCCCGAGTTATTAACTGGGGCCAAGCCAGAAGGGCATTGAGAACTGCTCTCAATTCCAGAATGTTTATTGGAAGGAGACTCTCCTCCTGATTCCATAGTCCCTGAGCCTTCAGAGAATTCCAGACAGCGCCCCAACCTAGTAGGCTGGCGTCTGTTGTTACAATTGTCCAGTCTGGCCTGCTGAATGGCATCCCCCTGGACAGGTGTGGCCGATGAAGCCACCATAGAAGAGAATTTCTGGTCTCTTGATTCAGATTCAGAGTAGGGGACAAATCTGAGTAATCCCCATTCCACTGACTTAGCATGCATAATTGCAGCGGTCTGAGGTGTAGGCGTGCAAAAGGTACTATGTCCATTGCCGCTACCATTAAGCCGATCACCTCCATGCATTGAGCTACTGACGGGTGTTGAATGGAATGAAGGACGCGGCATGCATTTTGAAGTTTTGTTAACCTGTCTTCTGTCAGGTAAATCTTCATTTCTACAGAATCTATAAGAGTCCCCAAGAATGGAACTCTTGTGAGAGGAAAGAGAGAACTCTTCTTTTCGTTCACTTTCCATCCATGCGACCTTAGAAATGCCAGAACTAACTCTGTATGAGACCTGGCAGTTTGAAAGCTTGAAGCTTGTATTAGAATGTCGTCTAGGTACGGAGCTACCGAAATCCCTCGCGGTCTTAGTACCGCTAGAAGGGCACCCAGAACCTTTGTGAAGATTCTTGGAGCCGTAGCCAATCCGAATGGAAGAGCTACAAACTGGTAGTGCCTGTCTAAGAAGGCAAACCTTAGATACCGGTGATGATCTTTGTGGATCGGTATGTGAAGGTAAGCATCCTTTAAATCCACTGTGGTCATGTACTGACCCTCTTGGATCATGGGTAAGATTGTCCGAATAGTTTCCATTTTGAACGATGGAACTCTTAGGAATTTGTTTAGAGTCTTTAAATCTAAGATTGGCCTGAAAGTTCCCTCTTTTTTGGGAACCACAAACAGGTTTGAGTAGAACCCTTGTCCTTGTTCCGACCACGGAACCGGATGGATCACTCCCATTGTTAACAGATCTTGTACGCAGCGTAGAAACGCTTCTTTCTTTATCTGGTTTGTTGACAACCTTGACAGATGAAATCTCCCTCTTGGGGGAGATAATTTGAAGTCTAGAAGGTATCCCTGAGATATGATCTCTAGTGCCCAGGGATCCTGAACATCTCTTGCCCAGGCCTGGGCGAAGAGAGAGAGTCTGCCCCCTACTAGATCCGGTCCCGGATCGGGGGCTCTCGGTTCATGCTGTCTTTGGGGCAGCAGCAGGTTTCCTGGCCTGCTTGCTTTTGTTCCAGGACTGGTTAGGCTTCCAGCCTTGCCTGTAACGAGCAACAGCTCCTTCCTGTTTTGGTGCAGTGGAGGTTGATGCTGCTCCTGTTTTGAAATTCCGAAAGGGACGAAAATTAGACTGTCTAGCCTTAGCTTTGGCCTTGTCTTGAGGTAGGGCGTGGCCCTTACCTCCCGTAATGTCAGCGATAATTTCTTTCAAACCGGGCCCGAATAAGGACTGCCCCTTGAAAGGTATATTAAGTAATTTGGACTTAGAAGTAACATCAGCTGACCAGGATTTTAGCCACAGTGCCCTGCGTGCCTGTATGGCGAATCCTGAGTTCTTAGCCGTAAGTTTGGTTAAATGTACTACGGCCTCCGAAATGAAAGAATTAGCTAGTTTAAGGACTCTAAGCCTGTCCGTAATGTCGTCTAGCGTAGAGGAACTAAGGTTCTCTTCAAGCGACTCAATCCAAAATGCTGCCGCAGCCGTAATCGGCGCGATACATGCAAGGGGTTGTAATATAAAACCTTGTTGAACAAACATTTTCTTAAGGTAACCCTCTAATTTTTTATCCATTGGATCTGAGAAAGCACAGCTATCCTCCACCGGGATAGTGGTACGCTTAGCTAAAGTAGAAACTGCTCCCTCCACCTTGGGGACCGTTTGCCATAAGTCCCGAGTGGTGGCGTCTATTGGAAACATCTTTCTAAATATTGGAGGGGGTGAGAACGGCACACCGGGTCTATCCCACTCCTTAGTAACAATTTCAGTTAGTCTCTTAGGTATAGGAAAAACGTCAGTACTCGCCGGTACCGCAAAGTATTTATCCAACCTACACAGTTTCTCTGGTATTGCAACAGTGTTACAATCGTTGAGAGCTGCTAAGACCTCCCCTAGTAGTACACGGAGGTTCTCCAATTTAAATTTAAAATTTGAAATATCTGAGTCCAATCTGTTTGGATCAGAACCGTCACCCACAGAATGAAGCTCTCCGTCCTCATGCTCTGCGAGCTGTGACGCAGTATCAGACATGGCCCTAGCATTGTCAGCGCACTCTGTTCTCACCCCAGAGTGATCACGCTTGCCTCTTAGTTCTGGTAATTTAGACAAAACTTCAGTCATAACAGTAGCCATATCTTGTAATGTTATCTGTAATGGCCGCCCAGATGTACTAGGCGCCAAAATATCACGCACCTCCCGGGCGGGAGATGCAGGTACTGTCGCGTGAGGCGAGTTAGTCGGCATAACTCTCCCCTCGCTGTTTGGTGAAATTTGTTCACATTGTACAGATTGACTTTTATTTAAAGTAGCATCAATACAGTTAGTACATAAATTTCTATTGGGCTCCACCTTGGCATTGGAACAAATGACACAGATATCTTCCTCTGAGTCAGACATGTTTAACACACTAGCAAAAAAAAAAAAAAAAAAAAAAAAAACTTACAACTTGGTTATAATCTTTTTTAGCAAAAAAACGCACTGTGCCTCAAAGAGGTACTAACGATTAAATGACAGTTGAAATAATGAACTGAAAAATAGTTATTGCATCAAACTTTAAAACAACACAACTTTTAGCAAAGGTTTGTTCCCATTAGTAAAAAACAACACTAATTAAATTTGTACATAAGAAAACAAAACAACGTTTTTTATTCACAGTCACTATAAGAATTCTCACAGCTCTGCTGAGAGAATTTACCTCCCTTCAAAGAAGTTTGAAGACCCCTGAGATCTGTCAGAGATGAACCGGATCATGCAGGAAATATAAAAGTAGCTGACTGGAATTTTTTGATGCGTAGCAAAGAGCGCCAAAAACGGCCCCTCCCTCTCCCACACAGCAGTGAAGAGAAACGAAACTGTCACAATTAAAGCAAAAAACTGCCAAGTGGAAAATAATGCCCAAATATTTATTCACACAGTACCTCAGCAATGTAAACGATTCTACATTCCAGCAAAAACGTTTAACATGAGAATAGTTATTAAAAGGATTAGTGACCTTTAACACAGTAGTTCCGGTGAAATACCATCCCCAGAATACTGAAGTGTATACATACATGTCATTTTAACGGTATGGCAGGCTTTTCTCATCAATTCCATTCAGAAAATAAAAACTGCCACATACCTCAATGCAGATTCATCTGCCCGCTGTCCCCTGATCTGAAGCCTTTACCTCCCTCAGATGGTCGAGAACAGCAATATGATCTTAACGACTCCGGTTAAAATCATAGTAAAAAATCTCTGTCAGATTCTTCCTCAAACTCTGCCAGAGAAGTAATAACACGCTCCGGTGCTATTTTAAAATAACAAACTTTTGATTGAAGTCATAAAAACTAAGTATAATCACCATAGTCCTCTCACACATCCTATCTAGTCGTTGGGTGCAAGAGAATGACTGGGACTGACGTAGAGGGGAGGAGCTATATGCAGCTCTGCTGGGTGAATCCTCTTGCATTTCCTGTTGGGGAGGAGTTATATCCCAGAAGTAATGATGACCCGTGGACTGATCACACATAACAGAAGAAATGAAAATTTACCTGATGGAGTCCAGGTTATCAAAGCTTCTAAATTCCTGCCGTGTTCTTCACTACATTCCGCGCCCTTCGGTGGCTCAGTGCATGGAAGTAATCGGCTTAATGGTAGCGGCGATGGACATAGTGCCATTTGCGTGCCTACATCTCAGACCACTGCAATTATATGCATGCTCAGTCAGTGGAATGGGGATTACACAGATTTGTCCCCTCTGCTAAATCTGGATCAAGAGACCAGAGATTCTCTTCTCTGGTGGCTATCTCGGGTCCATCTGTCCAAAGGTATGACCTTTCGCAGGCCAGATTGGACAATTGTAACAACAGATGCCAGCCTTCTAGGTTGGGGTGCAGTCTGGAATTCCCTGAAGGCTCAGGGATCGTGGACTCAGGAGGAGAAACTCATCCCAATAAATATTCTGGAGTTAAGAGCAATATTCAATGCTCTTCTAGCTTGGCCTCAGTTAGCAACCCTGAGGTTCATCAGATTTCAGTCGGACAACATCACGACTGTGGCTTACATTAACTATCAAGGGGGGACCAGGAGCTCCCTAGCGATGTTAGAAGTCTTCAAGACAATTCGCTGGGCAGAGTCTCACTCTTGCCATCTATCAGCGATCCATATCCCAGGTGTAGAGAACTGGGAGGCGGATTTTCTAAGTCGTCAGACTTTTCATCCGGGGGAGTGGGAACTCCATCCGGTGGTGTTTGCTCAATTGGTTCATCGTCGGGGCACACCAGAATTGGATCTCATGGCGTCTCGCCAGAACGCCAAGCTTCCTTGTTACGGATCCAGGTCCAGGGACCCAGAAGCGACGCTGATAGATGCTCTAGCAGCACCGTGGTTCTTCAACCTGGCTTATGTGTTTCCACCGTTTCCTCTGCTCCCTTGACTGATTGCCAAAATCAAACAGGAGAGAGCATCGGTGATCTTGATCGTGCCTGCGTGGCCACGCAGGACCTGGTATGCAGACCTGGTGGACATGTCATCCTTTCCACCTTGGCCTCTGCCTCAGACAAGACCTTCTACTACAAGGTCCTTTCAATCATCCAAATCTAATTTCTCTGAGACTGACTGCCTGGAGATTGAACGCTTGATTTTATCAAGGCGTGGCTTCTCCGAGTCAGTCATTGATACTTTAATACAGGCACGAAAGCCTGTAACCAGGAAAATCTACCATAAGATATGGCACAAATATCTTCATTGGTGTGAATCCAAGAATTACTCATGGAGTAAGGTTAGGATTCCTAGGATATTGTCCTTTCTCCAAGAGGGTTTGGATAAAGGATTATCAGTTAGTTCTTTAAAGGGACAGATTTCTGCTCTGTCTATCCTTTTGCTCAAGCGTCTGGCAGAGGTTCCAGACGTCCAGGCATTTTGTCAGGCTTTGGTTAGAATTAAAATGATTTTTTCTCTGATAATGAAGAGAAAAAAGGGCTTGAGGTGTATATAGCTACTAGATAAATATGGGTGCAGTATACTCACTCCATATGCTGCAGCAGTTCAGCTCCAAGAACGTATGTCTCCAAAGAAGACATATGTTCTTGGAGCTGAACTGCTGCAGCATATGGAGTGAGTATACTGCACCCATATTTATCTAGTAGCTATATACACCTCAAGCCCTTTTTTCTCTTCATTATCAGAGAAAAAATCATTTTACAGACCAGCGCCATCTATCTTTCTACAACGTTCTATCCACACAGTCCTAGAGGAGAGACTGTAAGAAGGCTGCGGTCTACCCTAAAAGGAAAGTATTAGTTCTTAGTTTTTGAACACATCTGTTTATTTATCAATATTGTATATTTATTCACATTGTGTATACTTTTTGCTTGTATTTCCGTTTGGTTAGAATTAAGCCTGTGTTTAAACCTGTTGCTTCTCCATGGAGCTTAAACTTGGTTCTTAAGGTTCTTCAAGGAGTTCCGTTTGAACCCCTTCATTCCATTGATATCAAACTTTTATCTTGGAAAGTTCTGTTTTTGATGGCTATTTCCTCGGCTCGTAGAGTCTCTGAGTTATCAGCTTTACAATGTGATTCTCCTTATTTGATTTTCCATACAGATAAAGTGGTTCTGCGTACAAAACCTGGGTTTTTACCTAAGGTAGTTTCCAACAAGAATATCAATCAAGAGATTGTTGTTCCATCATTGTGTCCTAATCCTTCTTCAAAGAAGGAACGTCTTTTACATAATTTGGACGTAGTCCCTGCTTCAAAGTTTTACTTACAAGCGACTAAAGATTTTCGTCAAACATCTTCCCTGTTTGTTGTTTACTCTGGACAGAGGAGAGGTCAAAAGGCTTCGGCAACCTCTCTTTCTTTTTGGATTCGGAGCGTAATAGGCTTAGCCTATGAGACTGCTGGACAGCAGCCCCCTGAAAGGATTACAGCTCATTCTGCTAGAGCTGTGGCTTCCACCTGGGCCTTTAAAAATGAGGCTTCTGTTGAACAGATTTGCAAAGCGGCGACTTGGTCTTCGCTTCATACCTTTTCAAAATTTTACAAATTTGATACTTTTGCTTCTTCGGAGGCTATTTTTGGGAGAAAGGTTCTACAGGCAGTGGTCCCTTCCGTTTAAGTACCTGCCTTGTCCCTCCCTTCATCCGTGTACTTTAGCTTTGGTATTGGTATTCCATAAGTAATGGATGACCCGTGGACTGGATACACCTAACAAGAGAAAACATAATTTATGCTTACCTGATAAATGTATTTCTCTTGTGGTGTATCCAGTCCACGGCCCGCCCTGTCCTTTTAAGGCAGGTCTAAATTTTAAACTACAGTCACCACTGCACCCTATGGTTTCTCCTTTCTCGGCTAGTTTCGGTCGAATGACTGGATATGGCAGTTAGGGAGGAGCTATATAGGAGCTCTGCTGTGGGTGATCCTCTTGCAACTTCCTGTTGGGAAGGAGAATATCCCACAAGTAATGGATGATCCGTGGACTGGATACACCACAAGAGAAATAAATTTATCAGGTAAGCATAAATTATGTTTTTTAAGTCCAGAATTGGCCTGAAAGTTCCTTCTTTTTTGGGAACTACAAACAGGTTTGAGTAAAAACCCAGTCCTTGTTCCACTGTTGGAACTGGGTGTATCACTCCCATCTTTAATAGGTCTTCTACGCAACGTAAGAATGCCTGTCTCTTTATCTGGTCTAAAGATAAGCGAGACATGTGGAACCTTCCCCTTGGAGGAAGGTCCTTGAACTCTAGAAGATACCCCTGAGAAACAATTTCTAGTGCCCAGGGGTCCGGAACATCTCTTGCCCAAGCCTGAGCAAAGAGAGAAAGTCTGCCCCCTACTAGATCCGGTCCCGGATCGGGGGCTACCCCTTCATGCTGTCTTGGTAGCAGCAGCAGGCTTCTTGGCCTGTTTGCCCTTGTTCCAGCCTTGCAATGGCTTCCATGCTGGTTTGGGCTGGGATGCGTTACCCTCTTGCCTAGTGGCTGTAGAGGTGGAAGTCGGTCTGTTCCTGAAATTGCGAAAGGAACGAAAATTAGACTTATTTTTAGCCTTGAAAGGTCTATCCTGTGGAAGGGCATGGCCCTTTCCCCCAGTGATATCTGAAATAATTTCCTTCAACTCTGGCCCAAATAGGGTCTTACCCTTGAAAGGAATATTAAGTAATTTTGTTTTGGACAACACATCCGCCGACCAAGACTTTAACCAAAGCGCTCTGCGTGCCACAATTGCAAAACCAGAATTTTTCGCCGCTAATTTAGCTAACTGGAAAGCGGCGTCTGTAATGAAAGAATTAGCCAACTTCAGGGCGTGAATTCTGTCCATGACTTCATCATAAGAAGTCTCCTTTTGGTGCGAGTTTTCTAGTTCCACAAACCAAAAAGCCGCTGCAGTGGTTACAGGAATAATGCAAGAAATTGGTTGAAGAAGAAAACCCTGTTGAACAAAGATTTTTTTAAGTAAACCTTCTAATTTTTTATCCATAGGATCTTTGAAAGCGCAACTGTCTTCTATTGGTATAGTCGTGCGCTTAGCTAGCGTTGAAACTGCCCCCTCTACCTTAGGGACTGTCTGCCATGCGTCCCTTCTAGGGTCAACAATTGGGAACATTTTCTCAAATATAGGAGGGGGAACAAAGGGTACACCTGGCTTCTCCCACTTCTTAGTCACGATATCCGCCACCCTCTTAGGTATCGGAAATGCATCAGTGTGTACTGGGACCTCTAAGAATTTGTCCATTTTACACAATTTTTCAGGGATCACCAAAGGATCACAATCATCAAGTGTAGCTAGGACCTCCTTAAGTAAGGCGCGGAGGTGTTCTAGCTTAAATTTAAATGCTATGACATCAGGCTCTGCCTGCTGAGAAACTTTCCCTGTGTCAGAAATTTCTCCCTCAGACAGGCCCTCCCTCACCGCCAAGTCAGATTGATGTGAGGGCACTACAGATAAATTATCCTCTGCGTCAGCTTGCTCATTTTCTGTGTTTAAAACTGAGCAATCACGCTTCCTAGGAAAAGCTGGCAGTTTGGATAAAAATGCTGAGAGAGAATTATCCATTACTGCCGCTAACTGTTGCATAGTAATCGCAATTGGTGCGTTAGATGTACTGGGCATCGCTTGCGCGGGCATAGCTGGTGTTGACACAGAAGGGGAGGATAGCGAGCTATCTTCACACCCTTCAGCTAAAGAATCATCTTGGGCTATATCTTTAAGTGTAATTGTACGGTCCTTAAGCTGTTTGGACGCTATAGCACATTTCACACATAAATTTAATGGGGGAACCACCTTGGCCTTTGAACATAGAGAACATAGGCTATTTGAACATTCAGACATGTTTAACAGAATTAAAAGTAACTTCAATGCAATAAAATGTATTTTTGACAAAAACGTTACTGTCTCTTTAAATAATAAAAGTGCACACTTTATTACTGAAACATCAAAAACACATCCAATTTTTATGAAATTTTCACCACAGTGTCATAATGCTTTGAAAAGGTTGCACACAAATTTTCAGACCAATTAACCCCTTAATGCCCAGACCGGAGCTAATAACAGCAGTTAACCGGTTAACACACTACAGTACTCTGCCACAGCTTGCCCTGTGGCTTTTACCTTCCTTAGGGTTATTTTGGTAAGAATATAAGCCTCCCTGGAGCCCTTCCTGATGCCTCCGGACTCCCCACGTGAAGCTGCATGAACTGGCTAGTCAAAACAAGTGCACAATTGAGGCGCGAAAATGAGATTTCCTTACTCTGCATACCAGAGTGGAGGGGCCTTTCTGACTAGATTCGGTGTCCAACTAAGTCCCAAGCGCAAATTAATCCCCAAAAGTGTTTTAAGTTGATAAAAAAAATACCTATTTAAGTTGAAAACTTGCTAAAAAGCAATCGATTAGCCCACAATAGTGTCAACCAGCATAAGCCCTTAAAATAAGCCATCCTTTTATTGCTGAATCTAATAACAATGGCTTACCTATCCCAGAGGGAATTTCTGACAGTCTTCTAGCATTACTGGGTCTTGTTAGAAAAATGACTGATCATACCTGAAGCAGTTAAGCCTGCAAACTGTTCCCCCCAACTGATGTTATCTGGTTTCAACAGTCCTGCATGGGAACAGCAATGGATCTTAGTTACTGGTGCTAAAATCATAGTCCTCTTAGCAGAAATCTTCTTCACTTTCTGCTGAAGAGTAAATAGTACAAGCCGGCACTATTTTAAAATAACAAACTCTTGATAGAAGAAATAAAAAACTACAACTAACACCACATACTCTTTACCACCCCCGGGGAGATGCTACTAGTTAGAGCGGCAAAGAGAATGACTGGGGGGCGGAGCCTGAGGGGAGCTATATGGACAGCTTTGCTGTGTGCTCTCTTTGCCACTTCCTGTAGGGATTGAGAATATCCCACAAGTAAGGATGAAGCCGTGGACCGGATACACCAATGTAGGAGAAATACACAATATTCCTCTGTAAACCACATATATTTTCACATTATCCTCAGCAGTTGTGGAGAATATGGGGAATTACACAACAATCTTATGGTCTATTAGCAGCTGAACATCTATTGGTCGCACATCTGCCCAACGACAAGTCAGCAAGGAATGGAGCAGTTATTATGGGCTTCTTACACAGTGAGCATAAATATCACAGGCACTATGTCACCCTCTTGTGTATCCGTAATGGTTTAATGATTGTAAGCTCCAAAGCTAAATTCAGTCTGTTCTATTCATGCTATAATGCATTATCACGGCCGATAATTTAGGTTGCTGTGTACATGGTCTCATAATATTATCACATAAACACACACACCAAATGCATGTAGACACACAAGGACACCCAAGGTGACAACTTCAGGCACAATCACACACAAGGACACAGACACAACCTGAGACACAATCACACACGGATACACAATCACACACACACACAGTCACATCCTGAGGCACAATCACACACAGTCACATCCTAAGGCACAATCACACACAGTCACATCCTGAGGCACAATCACATCCTGAGGCACAATCACACACAGTCACATCCTAAGGCACAATCACACACAGTCACATCCTGAGGCACAATCACACACAGTCACATCCTGAGGCACAATCACACACAGTGACATCCTGAGGCACAATCACACACAGTCACATCCCGAGGCACAATCACACACAGTCACATCCTGAGGCACAATAAAAAACAGTCACATCCTAAGGCACAATCACACACAGTCACATCCTAAGGCACAATCACACACAGTCACATCCTGAGGCACAATCGCACACAGTCACATCCTGAGGCACAATCACACACAATGACACAGTCACATCCTGAGGCACAATCACACAAACAGTCACATCCTAAGGCACAACCACACACAGTCACATCCTGAGGCACAACCACACACAGTCACATCCTGAGGCACAATCACACACAGTCACATCCTGAGGCACAATTACACACAATGACACACAGTCACATCCTGAGGCAAAATCACACACAGTCACATCCTGAGGCACAATCACACACTATGACACACAGTCACATCCTGAGGCACAATAACACACAGTCACATCCTGAGGAACAATCACACACACAGTCACATCCTGAGGAACAATCACACACACAGTCACATCCTGAGGCACAATGACACACAGTCACATCCTGAGGCACAATTATACACAATGACACACAGTCACATCCTGAGGCACAATCACACACAGTCACATCCTAAGGCACAATCACACACAGTCACATCCTGAGGCACAATCACACACAGTCACATCCTGAGGAACAATCACACACACAGTCACATCCTGAGGCACAATGACACACAGTCACATCCTAAGGCACAATCACACACAGTCACATCCTGAAGCACAATCACACACAGTCACATCCTAAGGCACAATCACACACAGTCACATCCTGAGGCACAATCACACACAGTCACATCCTAAGGCACAATCACACAGAGTCACATCCTAAGGCACAATCACACAGAGTCACATCCTGAGGCACAATCACACACAGTCACATCCTGAGGCGCAATAAAAAACAGTCACATCCTAAGGCACAATCACACACAGTCACATCCTGAGGCACAATGACACACAGTCACATCCTGAGGCACAGTCACACACAATGACACACAGTCACATCTTGAGGCACAATCACACACACAGTCACATCCTGAGGCACAATCACACACAATGACACACAGTCACATCCTGAGGCGCAATCACACACAATGACACACAGTCACATCCTGAGGCACAATCACACACAATGACACATCCTGAGGCACAATCACACACAGTCACATCCTGAGGCACGATCACACAAACAGTCATATCCTAAGGCACAACCACACACAGTCACATCCTGAGGCACAATAACACACAGTCACATCCTAAGGCACAATCACACACATTCACATCCTGAGGCACAATTACACACAATGACACACAGTCACATCCTGAGGCACAATCACACACAGTCTCATCCTAAGGCACAATCACACACAGTCACATCCTAAGGCACAATCACACACAGTCACATCCTTAGGCACAATCACACACAGTCACATCCTGAGGCACAATCACACACAGTCATATCCTGAGGCACAATCACACACAATGACACACACAGTCACATCCTGAGGCACAATCACACACAATGGCATACACAGTCACATCCTGACGCACAATCACACTCAATGACACACACAGTCACATCCTGAGGCACAATCACACACAATGACATATACAGTCACATCCTGAGGCACAATCACACACAATGACATACACAGTCACATCCTTAGGCACAATCACACACAGTCATATCCTTAGGCACAATCACACACAATGACACACACAGTCACATCCTGAGGCACAATCACACACAATGACACACACAGTCACATTCTGAGGGACAATCACACACAGTCACATCCTGAGGCACAATCACACACAATGACACACACAGTCACATCCTGAGGCACAATCACACACAACGGCATACACAGTCACATCCTGAGGCACAATCACACACAATAACAAACAGTCACATCCTGAGGCACAATCACACACAATGACATACACAGTCACATCCCTAGGCACAATCACACACAATGACACACACAATGACATACACAATCTGTCACAAATACCTCAGGATTTAACTGCTAAGGGGTTAATTCTGTTTAGCCTGTGAGCTAAAAAAAAATTGTTTTTCAAGAAGAACTGTCTGTGTTTTCTTTGAAGTGCCATAAGCCAAATAAATGCTCACACAGGGGGGGGGGACCTTTATGGCTCAGACAGTCAGCAGTGGACATGATGCAAAACAGGGCCTCAGTCACAGAAACTGATAAAGTCAATAAAGGGACATGGGTATAATGTATATATGTGTTTAAAACTGTTATGACATTAAATTAAGGGAATTATGACAACCCTGTCAAATCTCTATCAAACTGTTGCTCACAATGTAAGGAAGAGATTGTCGGTCAGTATATCTGAAAATAGATTTACCTAGCAGAAATTATAATGGGTTCTATAATGTCAGGCAAAAACTTAGTTTATTGAAGGTCATAAAGACAGGGGGTGTGGTCAGGCAACTTGATCTCTGGAAAATAGGTATAAGAATCTTATTTTTTAACTATAAGATTGTTCATTCTACAAGGGAGGCTTCCACAGCGTGAGTGACCATTTTCTATTGCCCATCTCCCTGGGGGCAGACTAAGCTAGGAAAGTATTAGGTCTGTTATTTTCTTCATTTTATTTTAACCTGTTTGCTGTGTGTAATTGTATTTGTAACAGCTTTTTATTAATAATGCATTGTGCATAATATTATTGGCATAATAAATCATTCCTTTATTAAGCGTTGGCCTTTGTCTAATAATTGAACCATGTTACTGAAAGAGACTGGAATATTAGAACTGTATAATTAGGTGATTTTCTGCTAAATTGTATTCAGAGAGTTAATGTGTAAATGAACAATAGAGATTACCTGTGTTGGAACTAATCACAGCCGTAGGCCTCGGTGCAGGTAAAAAACAACTTTATTTTCAGAAGATTAACATTCACAGGGTGAAACAGACTCAGGGGAACACTGAGAACAAACGTCCGACGCGTTTTTTGGGATGAAAAATGCCCCTGCCACCTTTCAACGGCTAGTTAAACACTTGTTGGAGGGGCTAGAGGGGCAAGCTGTTGCATACCTGGATGATATTGCAGTGTTCAGTGATACCTGGGAGGAACACCTCACACATTGAGCCAGCGTATTGTACCGAATAGCCACTGCTGGGCTAACTATAAAACCAGATAAGTGCCAGCTGGGCATGGGGGAGGTCCAGTACTTGGGTCACCTGGTGGGAGGAGGGGTACTGCGCCCTGAGCCAAGTAAAACTGAAGCCATAATGGCCTGGCCCACCCCTAAGACAAAGAAATGGGTTATGTCCTTCCTGGGTACTATAGAAAGTTTGTGCCACACTATAGTACCATAGCCAAACCCCTAACAGACCTTACAAAAAAAAAGCCTACCTCAAACAGTCAAATGGACCCATGAGTGTGACAGGGCTTTTAATCCTTGAAAATTGACCTTACAGACTCCCCTGTACTACAGGCCCCTGATTTCCACCGGAGATTCGTAGTGCAAATGGATGCTTCTAACTATGGGCTAGGGGCTGTGCTGAGTCAGGTGGATAAGAAAGGTGAGGAGCACCCCATTGTGTACCTCAGCAGGAAATTACTTCCATGAGAAGTGGCATATGCCACTGTGGAAAAGAGTGCCTTGCTATAGTTTGGGCCTTGCAAAAGCTACAGCCTTACCTGTATGGCCGCCAGTTTACAGTGATAACTGACCACAACCCATTATACTGGTTACATAGGGTAGCAGGCTCAAATGGTAAACTCCTCAGGTGGAGCCTAGCTCTACAACAACATGAGTTTACCATACAACATAAAAAGGGCAGTATGCATGGTAACGCAGATGGTCTTTCACGCCAGGAGGAGTATCCTCTTTGATACGCAGCTGGAGTGGCCACCCCCTTTTGCGTCTCTTATTGGGGGAGGTGTCACAAATACCTCAGGATTTAGCTGCTAAGGGGTTAATTCTGTTTAGCCTGTGAGCTAAAAAAAAAGATTTGTTTTTCAAGAAAAACTTTCTGTTTGTGTTTTCTTTGAAGTGCCAGAAGCCTCATAAATGCTCACACAGGGGGGGCCGTTATGGCTCAGACTGTCAGCAGCGGGCATGATGCAAAACAGGGCCTCAGTCACAGAAACTGATAAGGTCAATAAAGGGACATGGGTATCATGTATATTGCCGGTCAGTATATCTGAAAATAGATTTACCTAGCAGAAATTATAATGGGTTCTATAATGTCAGGCAAAAACTTAGTTTATTGAAGGTCATAAAGACAGGGGGGTTTCTTAGCCCGCCCAGGAGGGTGTGGTCAGGCAACTTGATCTCTGGAAAATAGGTATAAGAATCAAAAAAATTTAACTATAAGATTGTTCATTCTACAAGGGAGGCTTCCACAGCGTGAGTGACCATCTTCTCTTGCCCATCTCCCTGGGGCAGACTTATAAGCTAGGAAAGTATTAGGTCTGCTATTTTCTTCATTTTATTTTAACCTGTTTGCTGTGTGTAATTTTATTTGTAACAACTTTTTATTAATAATGCATTGTGCATAATATTTCTCCTGTTAAGTGTAGTCAGTCCACGGGTCATCATTACTTATGGGATATTAACTCCTCCCCAACAGGAAGTGCAAGAGGATCACCCAAGCAGAGCTGCTATATAGCTCCTCCCCTCTACGTCACACCCAGTCATTCTCTTGCACCCAACTAATAGATAGGATGTGTGAGAGGACTGTGGTGATTAAACTTAGTTTTTTATATCTTCAATCAAAAGTTTGTTATTTTAAACGGCACCGGAGTGTGTTGTTTTCTTCTCAGGCAGAATTTGAAGAAGAATCTACCTGAGTTTTTGTGTATGATCTTAGCGGACGTAACTAAGATCCATTTGCTGTTCTCGGCCATTCTGAGGAGTAAGGTAACTTCAGATCAGGGGACAGCGGGCAGGTTCACCTGCAAAGAGGTATGTTGCAGTATATTATTTTCTAAGGAATGGAATTGACTGAGAAAATACTGCTAATACCGATATAATGTAAGTACAGCCTTAAATGCAGTAGTAGCAACTGGTATCAGGCTGATATGTATGTATGTTTACACTTAAGTATTTCTGGGGAATGGCACTTCACTGGGAAAATACTGTATGCATATAACTTTTAGCCTAACTTGCAGTGTGAGCGACTAGCAGCAGGCTTTTAATGACATTTCATAAATTAGATTTTAAACGTTTGCTGGCATGTTAAATCGTTTAATTATCTGAGGTACTTGGTGAAAAATTGTTTTGGGCGTTATTTTCCACATGGCTGTCGTTTGTTTTAAATTAAAACAGTTTACTGAGCTTCCCTCACTGTTGTAGTGTGAGTGGGAGGGGCCTATTTTGGCGCTTTTACTACGCATCAGAAATTCAGTCACAGTCTGCCTTTTTCTCCCTGCATGATCCAGGACGTCTCCACAGAGCTCAGAGGTCTTCAAAACTAGTTTTGAGGGAGGTAATCACTCACAGCAGACCTGTGAGACTGTGCTTTGACTGTGATAAAAACGCTTATATTTTCAATTGTTATCCGTTTTTTTCTGATATTAAGGGTTAATCATCCATTGCTAATGAGTGCAATCCTTTGCTAAATTTGGTTTCTATAACTAATCCGGTTCATTGTTATTCAACTGTGACAGTTTTTGTGTGCTTCTTAAAGGCACAGTAACGTTTTTACATATTGCTTGTAAATTTAGTTGAAAAGTATTTCCAAGCTTGCTAGTCTAATTGCTAGTTTGTTTAAACATGTCTGACACAGAGGAATCTCTTTGTGCAATATGTTCAAAAGCCAAGGTGGAGCCCAATAGAAATTTATGTACTAATTGCATTGATGCTACTTTAAATAAAAGTCAATCTGTACATGTTAAGCAACATTCACCAGACAACGAGGGGGAAGTTATGCCGACTAACTTGCCTCACGTGTCAGTACCTGCATCTCCCGCTCAGGAGGTGCGTGATATTGTAACGCCAAGTACATCAGGGCGGCCATTACAAATCACTCTACAAGACATGGCTAATGTTATGACTGAAGTTTTGTCTAAATTGCCAGAACTTAGGGGTAAACGAGATCACTCTGGGATGAGAACAGAGTATGCTGATAATGCTAGGGCCATGTCTGATACTGCGTCACAATTTGCAGAGCATGAGGACGGAGAGCTTCATTCTGCGGGTGACGGATCTGATCCAAATAAACTGGATTCAGACATTTCAAATTTTAAGTTTAAGCTGGAAAACCTCTGTGTATTACTAGGGGAGGTGTTAGCGGCTCTGAATGATTGTAACACAGTTGCAATCCCAGAGAAAATGTGTAGGTTGGATAAATATTTTGCGGTACCGACGAGTACTGACGTTTTTCCTATACCTAAGAGACTTACTGAAATTGTTACTAAGGAGTGGGATAGACCCGGTGTGCCTTTCTCACCCCCTCCTATATTCAGAAAAATGTTTCCGATAGACGCCACCACACGGGACTTATGGCAAACGGTCCCTAAGGTGGAGGGAGCAGTTTCTACTTTAGCTAAGCGTACCACTATCCCGGTGGAGGATAGTTGTGCCTTTTCAGATCCAATGGATAAAAAGTTAGAGGGTTACCTTAAGAAAATGTTTGTTCAACAAGGTTTTATATTACAACCCCTTGCATGCATTGCGCCTGTCACGGCTGCGGCAGCATTTTTGTTTGAGTCTCTGGAAGAGACCCTTGACTCAGCGACATTAGATGAGATTTCACACAAGCTTAAAACCCTTAAGCTAGTTAATTCATTTATTTCTGATGCCGTAGTACATTTAACTAAACTTACGGCTAAGAATTCCGGATTCGCCATTCAGGCACGCAGAGCGCTGTGGCTAAAATCCTGGTCAGCTGATGTAACTTCTAAATCGAAATTACTTAACATACCTTTCAAGGGGCAGACTTTATTCGGGCCCGGTTTGAAAGAAATTATCGCTGATATTACGGGAGGTAAAGGCCATGCCCTGCCTCAAGACAGAGCCAAACCTAGGGCTAGACAGTCTAATTTTCGTGCCTTTCGTAACTTCAAGGCAGGAGCAGCATCAACTTCCTCTGCTCCAAAACAGGAAGGAGCTGTTGCTCGCTACAGACAAGGCTGGAAACCTAACCAGACCTGGAATAAGGGCAAGCAGACCAGAAAACCTGCTGCTGCCCCTAAGACAGCATGAAGTGAGGGCCCCCAATCCGGAAACGGATCTAGTGGGGGGCAGACTCTCTCTCTTCGCCCAGGCTTGGGCAAGAGATGTCCAGGATCCCTGGGCGTTGGAGATCATATCTCAGGGATATCTTCTGGACTTCAAAGCTTCTCCTCCACAAGGGAGATTTCACCTTTCAAGGTTGTCAACAAACCAGATAAAGAAAGATGCGTTTCTACGCTGTGTACAAGACCTTTTACTAATGGGAGTGATCCACCCAGTTCCGCGGTCGGAACACGGACAAGGGTTTTACTCAAATCTGTTTGTGGTTCCCAAAAAAGAGGGAACCTTCAGACCAATATTGGATTTAAAGATCCTAAACATATTCCTAAGAGTTCCATCGTTCAAGATGGAAACTATTCGGACAATCTTACCCATTATCCAAAGAGGTCAGTACATGACCACAGTGGATTTAAAGGATGCTTACCTTCACATACCGATTCACAGAGAACATTACTGGTATCTAAGGTTTGCCTTCCTAGACAGGCATTACCAGTTTGTAGCTCTTCCCTTCGGGTTGCTACGGCTCCAAGAATCTTTACAAAGGTTCTGGGCTCTCTTCTGGCGGTACTAAGACCGCAAGGAATTTCGGTAGCTCCGTACCTAGACGACATTCTGATACAAGCGTCAAGCTTTCAAACTGCCAAGTCTCATACAGAGTTAGTACTGGCATTTCTAAGGTCGCATGGGTGGAAAGTGAACGAGGAGAAGAGTTCTCTCTTACCACTCACAAGAGTTCCCTTCTTGGGGACTCTTATAGATTCTGTAGAAATGAAAATTTACCTGACAGAGGACAGGTTAACAAAGCTTCTAAATGCTTGCCGTGCCCTTCATTCCATTCAACACCCGTCAGTGGCTCAATGCATGGAGGTAATCGGCTTAATGGTAGCGGCAATGGACATAGTTCCTTTTGCACGCCTGCACCTCAGACCGCTGCAATTGTGCATGCTAAGTCAGTGGAATGGGGATTACTCAGATTTGTCCCCTACGCTGAATCTGGATCAAGAGACCAGAGATTCTCTTCTATGGTGGCTTTCTCGGCCACATCTGTCCAGGGGGATGCCCTTCAGCAGGCCAGACTGGACAATTGTAACTACAGACGCCAGCCTACTAGGTTGGGGCGCTGTCTGGAATTCCCTGAAGGCTCAGGGATCATGGACTCAAGAGGAGAGTCTCCTTCCAATAAACATTCTGGAATTGAGAGCAGTTCTCAATGCCCTTCTGGCTTGGCCTCAGTTAGCAACTCTGAGGTTCATCAGGTTTCAGTCGGACAACATCACGACTGTGGCTTACATCAACCATCAGGGAGGGACAAGGAGTCCCTTAGCGATGATGGAAGTATCAAAGATAATTCGCTGGGCAGAGTCTCACTCTTGCCACCTGTCAGCGATCCACATCCCAGGAGTGGAGAACTGGGAGGCGGATTTCCTAAGTCGCCAGACTTTTCATCCGGGGGAGTGGGAACTTCATCCGGAGGTCTTTGCCCAAATACTTCGACGTTGGGGCAAACCAGATATGGATCTCATGGCGTCTCGCCAGAACGCCAAGCTTCCTCGTTACGGGTCCAGGTCCAGGGACCCGGGAGCGGTCCTGATAGATGCCTTGACAGCACCTTGGACCTTCAGGATGGCTTATGTGTTTCCACCCTTCCCGATGCTTCCTCGTTTGATTGCCAGGATCAAACAGGAGAAAACATCTGTGATTCTAATAGCGCCTGCGTGGCCACGCAGGACCTGGTATGCAGATCTAGTGGACATGTTATCCTGTCCACCTTGGTCTCTGCCTCTGAGACAGGACCTTCTAATTCAGTGTCCTTTCAAACATCAAAATCTAATTTCTCTGAAACTGACTGCATGGAAATTGAACGCTTGATTTTATCAAAGCGTGGATTTTCGGAGCCAGTAATTGATACCTTAATACAGGCTAGGAAACCTGTTACCAGGAAAATTTACCATAAGATATGGCGTAAATACTTACACTGGTGCGAATCCAAGAGTTACTCATGGAGTAAGGTTAGGATTCCTAGGATATTGTCTTTTCTACAAGAAGGTTTAGAAAAGGGTTTATCTGCAAGTTCTTTAAAGGGACAGATCTCAGCTCTGTCCATCCTTTTACACAAGCGTCTGTCAGAAGTTCCAGACGTTCAGGCTTTTTGTCAGGCTTTGGCTAGAATTAAGCCTGTGTTTAAGACTGTAGCTCTACCGTGGAGCTTAAACTTAGTTCTTAACGTTTTACAGGGTGTTCCGTTTGAACCCCTTCATTCCATTGATATCAGGCTATTATCTTGGAAAGTTCTGTTTTTAATGGCTATTTCCTCGGCTCGTAGAGTCTCTGAGTTATCAGCCTTACATTGTGATTCTCCTTATCTGATTTTTCATTCAGATAAGGTAGTTCTGCGTACTAAACCTGGGTTCCTACCTAAGGTAGTCACTAACAAGAATATCAATCAAGAGATTGTTGTTCCATCATTGTGCCCTAACCCTTCTTCAAAGAAGGAACGACTTCTGCACAATCTAGATGTAGTCCGTGCCCTGAAATTTTATTTACAGGCAACTAAAGATTTTCGCCAAACTTCTTCCCTGTTTGTCGTTTATTCTGGACAGAGGAGAGGTCAAAAAGCATCTGCTACCTCTCTATCTTTTTGGCTTCGTAGCATAATACGTTTAGCCTATGAGACTGCTGGACAGCAACCTCCTGAAAGGATTACAGCTCATTCTACTACTGTGACTTCCACTTGGGCCTTTAAGAATGAGGCCTCTGTTGAACAGATTTGCAAGGCTGCAACTTGGTCTTCTCTTCATACTTTTTCCAAATTTTACAAATTTGACACTTTTGCTTCTTCGGAGGCTGTTTTTGGGAGAAAGGTTCTTCAGGCAGTGGTTCCTTCCGTATAGAGATCCTGCCTGTCCCTCCCGTCATCCGTGTACTTAGCTTTGGTATTGGTATCCCATAAGTAATGATGACCCGTGGACTGACTACACTTAACAGGAGAAAACATAATTTATGCTTACCTGATAAATTCCTTTCTCCTGTAGTGTAGTCAGTCCACGGCCCGCCCTGTTTTTTATGGCAGGTCTAAATTTTTAAATTATACTCCAGTCACCACTGCACCCTATAGTTTCTCCTTTCTCGTTTGGTTCTCGGTCGAATGACTGGGTGTGACGTAGAGGGGAGGAGCTATATAGCAGCTCTGCTTGGGTGATCCTCTTGCACTTCCTGTTGGGGAGGAGTTAATATCCCATAAGTAATGATGACCCGTGGACTGACTACACTACAGGAGAAAGGAATTTATCAGGTAAGCATAAATTATGTTTTTTGGCATAATAAATAATTCCTTTATTAAGTGTTGACCTTTGTCTAATAATTGAACCACGTTACTGAAAGAGACTGGAATATTAGAACTGTATAATTTAGGTGATTTTCTGCTAAACTGTATTCAGAGGCCTCTAGTTATCAAGCCGTCAACCTCAAATACGCTGGAATTCCGCAGCATATTTGTGGCGAGGCTGATTCGCCTAAGTTATCAAGCCCTACACACCGGCAAAAGTAGAATTTTGTGACGTAAGCTACGATCCGCCGGACTCAGTCCAACACAGATCGATTCTTACGTCACTCCAGATGTTCCAAACGCAAGTTCGGCACAATCTGACTACTTTTGATAGTTATCAAATGACTAGCAGGTACGCTCGGCACTTTTCCGGGCCAGCGTACCTGGTTTTCAATCCGCCGCCCTGGAAGCGGCGGATCCCATAGGAATCAATGGGAGTCTGACCATAGCGAAAGTTCATGTTCGCTGCTGCCCGACATCCCATTGATTCCTATGGGAGATGTCTGCACCTAACACCCTAACATGTACCCCGAGTCTAAACACCCCTAATCTGCCCCCCCCCTACACCGCCGCAACTAAATAAAGTTATTACCCCCTAAACCGCCACTCCCGGAGCCCACCGCCACTCTAATAAACTTATTAACCCCTAAACCGCCACTCCCGGACCCCGCCGCCACCTACATAATACCTATTAACCCCTATCCTGCCCCCCCCATACTGCCGCCACCTATAATACATTTATTAACCTCTATCCTGCGGATCCCTAACCCGCTGCAACTAAATAGTTTAACCCCTAAACCGCCGCTCCTGGACCCCGCCGCCACCTATATTAAACTCATTAACCCCTAATCTGCCCCCCTACACCGTCGCCACCTATAATAAATTTATTAACCCCTATCCTGCCCCCCTATACCCCCGCCATCTATATTAAACTAATTAACCCCTAAACCTAAGTCTAACACTAACCCTAACACCTCCCTAACAAATATTATTTTAATAAATCTAAATAAAAATTACTCTTATTAACTAAAATAATCCTATTTAAAACTAAATACTTACCTATAAAATAAAACCTAATATAGCTACAATATAACTAATAATTATATTGTAGCTATTTTAGGATTTATTTTTATTTTACAGGCAAATTTAAATTTATTTTATCTAGGTACAATAGCTATTAAATAGTTATTAACTATTTAATAGCTACCTAGATAAAATAAAGACAAATTTACCTGTAAAATAAAAAAACTAACCTAAGTTACAATTACACCTAACACTACACTATAATTAAATAAATTATTCCTATTTAAAACTAAATACTTACCTGTAAAATAAACCCTAAGATAGCTACAATGTAATTAATAATTACATTGTAGCTATTTTAGGATTTATATTTATTTTACAGGTAACTTTGTATTTATTTTAACTAGGTACAGTAGTTATTAAATAGTTATTAACTATTTAATAACTACCTAGCTAAAAGAAATACAAAATTACCTGTAAAATAAATCCTAACCTAAGTTACAATTAAACCTAACACTACACTATCATTAAATAATTAAATAAATTACTAGCAATACCTACAATTAAATACAATTAAATAAACTGGATCAGCCAATCTGATTGAACTTCAATCTGATTGGCTGATTGCATCAGCCAATCAGATTTTTTCTACCTTAATTTCGATTGGCTGATAGAATCCTATCAGCCAATCGGAATTCGAAGGACGCCATCTTGGATGACGTCACTTAAAGGAACCTTCATTCGTCGGGTAGTCGTCGGTGGAGAAGGATGTTCCGCGCCAGAGGTCTTGAAGATGGAGCCGCTCCTCGTCGGATGGATGAAGATAGAAGATGCCGCTTGGATGAAGATGTCTGCTGGTCCGGATGTCCTCTTCTGCCCCATCGGATGAAGACTTCGGCCAGGCTGGGTGAAGACGACTCTAGGTAGGGAGATCTTCAGGGGGTTAGTGTTAGGTTTTTTTAAGGGGGGTTTGGGTGGGTTAGAGTAGGGGTATGTGGGTTTTAATGTTGGGGGGGGTTGTATTTTTTTTTTCAGGCAAAAGAGCTGATTACTTTGGGGCATGCCCCGCAAAAAGCCCTTTTAAGGGCTGGTAAAAGAGCCGATTACTTTTTGATGTAGAATAGGGTAGGGACTTTTATTTTTATTTTTTTATTTTATTTTATTAGGGGGCTTAGATTAGGTGTAATTAGTTTAAAATTCTTTTAATATTTTTTTATTTTCTGTAATTTAGTGTTTGTTTTTGTAATTAGTTTAGTTTATTTAATTGTATTTAATTGTAGGTATTGGCTAGTAATTTATTTAATTAATTTAATGATAGTGTAGTGTTAGGTTTAATTGTAACTTAGGTTAGGATTTATTTTACAGGTAATTTTGTATTTCTTTTAGCTAGGTAGTTATTAAATAGTTAATAACTATTTAATAACTATTGTACCTAGTTAAAATAAATACAAAGTTACCTGTAAAATAAATATAAATCCTAAAATAGCTACAATGTAATTATTAATAATTAATTAATAATTATTAGTTATATTGTAGCTATATTAGGGTTTATTTTATAGGTAAGTATTTAGTTTTAAATAGGATTAATTTAGTTAATAAGAGTAATTTTTATTTAGATTTATTAAAAACATAATTTATGTAAGAACTTACCTGATAAATTAATTTCTTTCATATTAGCAAGAGTCCATGAGCTAGTGACGTATGGGATATACATTCCTACCAGGAGGGGCAAAGTTTCCCAAACCTCAAAATGCCTATAAATACACCCCTCACCACACCCACAAATCAGTTTAACGCATAGCCAAGAAGTGGGGTGATAAGACAAAAGTGCGAAAGCATAAAAAATAAGGAATTGGAATAATTGTGCTTTATACAAAAAAATCATAACCACCACAAAAAAGGGTGGGCCTCATGGACTCTTGCTAATATGAAAGAAATGAATTTATCAGGTAAGTTCTTACATAAATTATGTTTTCTTTCATGTAATTAGCAAGAGTCCATGAGCTAGTGACGTATGGGATAATGAATACCCAAGATGTGGATCTTCCACGCAAGAATCACTAGAGAGGGAGGGATAAAATAAAGACAGCCAATTCCGCTGAAAATAATCCACACCCAAAATAAAGTTTAAATCTTATAATGAAAAAAACTGAAATTATAAGCAGAAGAATCAAACTGAAACAGCTGCCTGAAGAACTTTTCTACCAAAAACTGCTTCAGAAGAAGAAAACAAATCAAAATGGTAGAATTTAGTAAAAGTATGCAAAGAAGACCAAGTTGCTGCTTTGCCAATCTGATCAACCGAAGCTTCATTCCTAAACGCCCAGGAAGTAGAAACTGACCTAGTAGAATGAGCTGTAATCCTTTGAGGAGGAGTCTTACCCGACTCGACATAAGCATGATGAATTAAAGATTTCAACCAAGACGCCAAAGAAATGGCAGAGGCCTTCTGACCTTTCCTAGAACCGGAAAAGATAACAAAGAGACTAGAAGTCTTTCGGAAATTCTTAGTAGCTTCAACATAATATTTCAAAGCTCTAACTACATCCAAAGAATGCAATGATCTCTCCTTAGAATTCTTAGGATTAGGACACAATGAAGGAACCACAATTTCTCTACTAATGTTGTTAGAATTCACAACCTTAGGTAAAAATTTAAAAGAAGTTCGCAACACCGCCTTATCCTGATGAAAAATCAGAAAAGGAGATTCACAAGAAAGAGCAGATAATTCAGAAACTCTTCTAGCAGAAGAGATGGCCAAAAGAAACAAAACTTTCCAAGAAAGTAATTTAATGTCCAGTGAATGCATAGGTTCAAACGGAGGAGCTTGAAGAGCCCCCAGAACCAAATTCAAACTCCAAGGAGGAGAAATTGACTTAATAACAGGTTTTATACGAACCAAAGCTTGTACAAAACAATGAATATCAGGAAGATTAGCAATCTTTCTGTGAAAAAGAACAGAAAGAGCAGAGATTTGTCCTTTCAAGGAACTTGCAGACAAACCTTCAACCAAACCACCCTGAAGAAACTGTAAAATTCTCGGAATTCTAAAAGAATGCCAGGAAAAATGATGAGAAAGACACCAAGAAATGTAAATCTTCCAGACTCGATAATATATCTTCCTAGATACAGATTTACGAGCCTGTAACATAGTATTAATCACAGAGTCAGAGAAACCTCTTTGACTGAGAATCAAGCGTTCAATCTCCATACCTACAAATTTAAGGATTTGAGATCCTGATGGAAAAAAGGACCTTGCGACAGAATGTCTGGTCTTAACGGAAGAGTCCACGGTTGGCAAGTGGCCATCCGGACAAGATCCGCATACCAAAACCTGTGAGGCCATGCTGGAGCCACTAGCAGAACAAACGAGCATTCCTTCAGAATCTTGGAAATTACTCTTGGAAGAAAAACTAGAGGCGGAAAGATATAGGCAGGATGATACTTCCAAAGAAGTGACAATGCATCCACTGCTTCCGCCTGAGGATCCCAGGATCTGGACAGATACCTGGGAAGCTTCTTGTTTAGATGAGAAGCCATCAGATCTATTTCTGGAAGTCCCCACATTTGAACAATCTGAAGAAATACCTCTGGGTGAAGAGACCATTCGCCCGGATGTAACGATTGGCGATTGAGATAATCCGCTTCCCAATTGTCTATACCTGGGATATGAACCACAGAAATTAGACAGGAGCTGGATTCCGCCCATACCAGAATTCGAGATACTTCTTTCATAGCCAGAGGACTATGAGTCCCTCCTTGATGATTGACATATGCCACAGTTGTGACATTGTCCGTCTGAAAACAAATGAACGACTCTCTCTTTAGAAGAGGCCATGACTGAAGAGCTCTGAAAATCGCACGGAGTTCCAAAATATTGATTGGTAATCTCACCTCCAGAGATTCCCAAACCCCTTGTGCTGTCAGAGACCCCCAAACAGCTCCCCAACCTGTCAGACTTGCATCTGTTGAAATCACAGTCCAGGTTGGAAGAACAAAAGAAGCCCCCTGAACTAAATGATGGTGGTCTGTCCACCACGTCAGAGAGTGTCGTACAATCGGTTTTAAAGATATTAATTGAGATATCTTTGTATAATCCCTGCACCACTGGTTCAGCATACAGAGCTGAAGAGGTCGCATGTGAAAACGAGCAAAGGGGACCGCGTCCAATGCAGCAGTCATAAGACCTAGAATTTCCATGCATAAGGCTACCGAAGGGAAAGATTGAGACTGAAGGTTTCGACAAGCTGAAACCAATTTCAGACGTCTCTTGTCCGTCAGAGACAGGGTCAAGGACACTGAATCTATCAGGAAACCTAAAAAGGTTACCCTTGTCTGAGGAATCAACAAACTTTTTGGTAAATTGATCCTCCAACCATGTTCTAGAAGAAACAACACTCATAAAAGACTGGAAAGGTTCTTTCTAGTGAAAATGAGCAAAGGGAATTGAATCCAATGCTGTGGCCATAAGACCTAAAACTTCTATGCATAAAAAGCAACTGAAGGAAATAATAGAGACTAAAGGTACCGACAGACGGAACCCAATAGAATTATCCCTTGTCTGATAGAGACAAAGACAGTGACACAAACTATCTGGAAACCTAAAAAAAGGTGACCCTTGTGTGAGGAATCAAGAGCTTTCGAAAAAAAGATCCTCTAACTATGTCCTGAAGAGCAAGTGAATCATATGAGATTCCGCATCCTCAGAAAATAATCTGAATGAAAACAGAAAAATGAAAATATGCATTTATTGTATCTAATGAAAACAAATAATGCTATCAATGACCATAAAAAGGCAAATAGTTTGAATAAAACTCCAAACCCGGTTCCTAAAAAAGGAACTGGAAGAAATACCCCAGAAGATTCCAGGTCTGAGCAGCGCTTGAACCCCATGGGTGCCCAGCCATGCTTCAACAGAACCAAAAATATATAGGAGAGAAACACACATTAGAAAGTGTTAGCCTTACTGGAATAAAATCAAAGAAATTTGGACAAAATAGAACCAAATAAATTTCAAAGAAGTCTTAACCTGCCCTTTACCAGCCAAGCTGGAATACGGCACGTACATCGCAATATTAGGGAGCTGATTTCGAAACCCAATTATAAACATGTTACTTGGGAAAGAACTCAGGAATTCGTTCCTTAATAAGAACAACCAAACTAGTATAAGCTTAAAGTTTTAGTCTTAGAACTCAATCTTGAAGCCCAGAGTAACAGTTAAGAATTGAATCCAATTATAAAACAAATAATTGATTATCTTAGAACAAAAGAAATATGGATTATTTTTTTTTTTTTTTTTAAATCACAAAATTCTTCTAGCTAAAATAGCTAAAGACATAGATTAACCCTCATTTGCGAAAATATTCAATAAAATGAAGACACAAATGAAATTATTAGCATGATAGTCCAGTTTAAAGGACCAGTCAATACAGTGGACTTGCATAATCAATAAATGCAAAACAACAAGACAAATGCAACAGCACCTAGTCTAGTAAATATTGTCCCTTAACAATGCTAAAATAAATCATAATCTGATACTTGATCTTAAAGTAAACAGAAAAAATGAAGCAATTGCAATATCCAAATAAATCACAGGACCAAGAAAAGTACCTGAAACTAAACAATTTTCCATAAATAAGATACAACTATCTAAAGGAAAATAAATACTATTTTGCTATAGAAACAATAGCATAATTAGTAGAAGTAGAGATAGCCCCAATAAATTGGAGAACCCTCCAAATTGAATTTAACTGCTGGCAAAGAATATAGTTTAAAACCTTTGAAGAAGGAATAAAAGAAAATTCTCAGCCTATTCCCTAGAATGGGGAATTGGAAAGAAAAACCTCTGAAAACACAGAAGAAATAAATAGGCAGAAATAGTGTCAGCTAGTCTTAAAGAACTAGTTACCTTAATATCCAAAATAATCAACACCTTTTCAACAAAGAACAAATGTACTTTAATAATAGAAAAATAATAAAAATGTAGATTTGTTAGTGTCAATATCTGATGAAGAAAATTTCTGAAAGAGAAAAAACATCATCAGAGAAGGATAAATCAGTATGTTGTTGGTCATTTGAAACTTCAATAATTAAAAAAGAAGTGAAAAAGACCTAAAATTTTTTATTAGAAGGCACGAAGTCAGACAAAGCCTTTAAAATAGAATCAGAAAAATATTTCTTATAAATCTTCTAAATATTTCTTGTACATAAGATGTAAGAAAAGAAAATATATAAAGCATAAATACTAATGGATTCTGCATGTAAAAGTATATCATAATATCTTATTACAACCCATAGCTAAAGATAAACATTTATAACATTTAAAATAAATGAACTTAGCTTTGGTAGAACTGAAACTCAGTTAAGCGTTTTTCCAGAAGTGGCTTCTGATTCAGGGTCAATCTGAGACATCTTACAATATGTAATAGAAAAAACAACATATAAAGTAAAAAAGATCAAATTCCTTAAATGACAGTTTCAGGAATGGGAAAAAAATGCCAATGAACAAGCTTCTAGCAACCAGAAGCAATAAACAGAGAGACTTAAATATTGTGGAGACAACAATGACGCTCTAATTTTTTAGCGCCAAAAAAGCCGCCCACATTATTTGGCGCCTAAATGCTTTTGGCGCCAAAAATGGCGCCACATCCGGTAACGCGGACATTTTTTTGGTGCAAAAACGTCAAAAAATGACGCAACTTCCGGCGACACGTATGACGCCGGAAATGACAAGAATTTTTTTGCGCCAAGAAAGTCCGCGCCAAGAATGACGCAATAAAATGAAGCATTTTCAGCCCCCGCGAGCCTAACAGCCCACAGGAAAAAAGTCAAATTTAAGGTAAGAAAAAATTGATTTATTCATATGCATTATCCCAAATATGAAACTGACTGTCTGAAATAAGGAACGTTGAACATCCTGAATCAAGGCAAATAAATGTTTAAACACATATATTTAGAACTTTATATAAAAGTGCCCAACCATAGCTTAGAGTGTCACAGAAAATAAGACTTACTTACCCCAGGACACTCATCTACATGTAGTAGAAAGCCAAACCAGTACTGAAACGAGAATCAGTAGAGTTAATGGTATATATAAGAGTATATCGTCGATCTGAAAAGGGAGGTAAGAGATGAATCTCTACGACCGATAACAGAGAACCTATGAAATAGACCCCGTAGAAGGAGATCATTGAATTCAAATAGGCAATACTCTCTTCACATCCCTCTGACATTCACTGCACGCTGAGAGGAAAACCGGGCTCCAACCTATAGCAGAGCGCATATCAACGTAGAATCTAGCACAAACTTACTTCACCACCTCCACAGGAGGCAAAGTTTGTAAAACTGATTTGTGGGTGTGGTGAGGGGTGTATTTATAGGCATTTTGAGGTTTGGGAAACTTTGCCCCTCCTGGTAGGAATGTATATCCCATACGTCACTAGCTCATGGACTGTTGCTAATTACATGAAAGAAATAATATTTAAGTTAGGGGGGTGTTAGGGTTAGTGTTAGACTTAGGTTTAGGGGTTAATTAGTTTAATATAGATGGCGGCGGTATAGGGGGGGCAGGATAGAGGTTAATAAATTTATTATAGGTGGCGACGGTGTAGGGGGGGCAGATTAGGGGTTAATAAGTTTAATATAGATGGCGGCGGGGTCCGGGAGCGGCGGTTTAGGGGTTAAACAATTTATTTAGTTGCGGCGGGGTACGGGATTAGCAGGATAGAGGTTAATAAATTTATTATAGGTGGCGGCTTTTTGACAGATTTTTTGATAACTTTGGCGAACGTATTCAGCTCCGCGGCGGCGATGTGAGGCGAGCTTAGGCGAGCGTATTGGGGCCGGCAAAGGCAGGTACGTACAGAGCTTGATAACTAGAGGCCAGAGAGTTAATGTGTAAGTCTGGGTTTTTTCTTAGGATTTTCCCTTTAATAAATTATAAGTGGTGGCAGCTTAGATATTGTAGTTAGTTTAGTGTGGGTGGCATTAAAGGGGAGTTTTGGGCATTTCTTTTACGTCTAGTACAGACTGGAGAGTGTTGTAAACCCTCTTGCACCCACTGAACTAAATCACAAGCTTGTCTGGTGTGGCTAGATTGTGACATATTAGTGAGAGTAGAAGGGGTCTGATAACCCTTTCTGTGCCAAATAAGTGACTGGCGCAGGGTTGGATAACCCTGGTTCGTCACACAGTCACATCCTGAGGCACAATCACACACACACAATAACATACACAGTCACATCCTGAGGCACAATCACACACAATGACATACACAGTCACATCCTTAGGCACAATCACACACATTGACATACGGTCACATCCGGAGGCACAATCACACACAATCACATCCTGAGGCACAATCACACACAATGACATACACAGTCACATCCTGAGGCACAATCACACACACACAGTCACATCCTGAGGCACAATCACACACAATGACACACAGTCACATCCTGAAGCACAATCACACACAATGACACATGCAATCACATCCTGAGGCACAATCACACACACAGTCACACCCTGAGGCACAATCACACACACAGTCACACCCTGAGGCACAATCACACACACAGTCACACCCTGAGGCACAATCACAAACACAGTCACACCCTGAGGCACAATCACACACACAGTCACACCCTGAGGCACAATCACACACACAGTCACAACCTGAGGCACAATCACACACACAGTCACACCCTGAGGCACAATCACACACACAGTCACACCCTGAGGCACAATCACACACACAGTCACACCCTGAGGCACAATCACACACACAGTCACACCCTGAGGCACAATCACACACACAGTCACAACCTGAGGCACAATCACACACACAGTCACACCCTGAGGCACAATCACACACACAGTCACACCCTGAGGCACAATCACACACTAAGTCACACCCTGAGGCACAACCACACACACAGTCACACCCTGAGGCACAATCACACACACAGTCACACCCTGAGGCACAATCACAACCTGAGGCACAATCACACACACAGTCACACCCTGAGGCACAATCACACACACAGTCACAACCTGAGGCACAATCACACACACAGTCACATCCTGAGGCACAATCACACACACAGTGTAGTGTACAATAAAATTATAAGCGCTAGAGATGAAAACCCAGCTTAACTAGTGAATTCCCCTCCAGGAAAACAGAGAAAGTGAGAGCAGAAGAACAAGTGATAGTTAAGCTGATAAAGCCCACAGGTGAAACACATTGACTAAGACACTGTGCTATTTGTTTATTAGCCTTTGTTTATTTTAATACCATTGCACTTTGGAGGATGGTCTATCCTATGTTTTGTGCCTGGTCACAATAATATAGGAACACCTGAGTCGTTACTAACGACCACAAAGAAAAGATCTCCTAAAAGATCTCCTAGTCGCTACTTAGCGACGCCAAGTTTTTCTAATCAAAGAACTTTAGTCGTTCTGAAACGACCGCAAAGATACACTTGTCTAATTTAGTCGTTTTAAACGACCGCCAAGTCTCTACATTTAAGGACCCACCAGTTGCTACTAGCAACCACAGGAAACAGACCGTGTTTTTAGTCGCTACATCGCGACCGCACAGCCTACACAATCTGAGGATCACCTATCCTTATTGTTATATAAGGAAGAATTAAGTCATCTGTTTTGATCACCAAGTATTACATCTACTCCCCCAAGATTGCACGTAACCGGCATTAGTGATGTCATACCGGTCACGGAGGAGCCACATAAAAGGCGCTTTCAGTATTATCTGGTAACGCCAAGCCGTACACAACGCGGCCTCTACCCGACAGTTACCTCTGCTTCTATACTGGACATCTAGGAGACAAATTATTGCCCCACTGTTGCTAAACATCACTTTGAAAACGCAAGTACTATATACTGAAAATCAGTTCTTTTTATCAACTGTTACTATCAGTAACGAATAAGGGAGACGTCCCTGCACTATTAGATACATATGTTTTAATATTTGCTTACTACTTGACATATTGTTTTAGACTTTTGTTTTAATAAATTGTATCTATATTTATACCTATTTTGCATCTTTTATTCTCAATCATCTAGTTCACTATATTATATCTCTGCCCACTTTAATATATATATTTATTTTGCTATTATCCACATATATTTTTATTATTGGTTACCTACACAGCACTCGCCACTTTTCCTAATACTAGGTTTTATATCCGCAATATACGCCGTCCTACTGCTCTATTTAGACAACAGTCCTCTTCTCAAACCCTCGCTTTTAGCGCTTAACTATCACTTGTTCTTCTACAATCACACACACAGTCACATCCTGAGGCACAATCACACACACAGTCACATCCTGAGATCCTGAGGCACAATCACACACAGTCACATCCTGAGGCACAATCACACACACACAGTCACATCCTGAGGCACAATCACACACACACAGTCACATCCTGAGGCACAATCACACACACACAGTCACATCCTGAGGCACAATCACACACACACAGTCACATCCTGAGGCACAATCACACGCACACAGTCACATCCTGAAGCACAATCACACACACACAGTCACATCCTGAGGCACAATCACACACAGTCACAACCTGAGGCACAATCACACACACAGTCACATCCTGAAGCACAATCACACACACACAGTCACATCCTGAGGCACAATCACACACACACAGTCACATCCTGAGGCACAATCACATCCTGAGGCACAATCACACACACACAGTCACAACCTGAGGCACAATCACACACACACAGTCACATCCTGAGGCACAATCACACACACACAGTCACATCCTGAGGCAAAATCACACACACACAGTCACATCCTGAGGCACAATCACACACAGTCACATCCTGAGGCACAATCACACACACACAGTCAAAACCTGAGGCACAATCACACACACACAGTCAAAACCTGAGGCACAATCACACACACACAGTCACAACCTGAGGCACAATCACACACACACAGTCACAACCTGAGGCACAATCACACACACACAGTCACAACCTGAGGCACAATCACACACACACAGTCACATCCTGAGGCACAATCACACACACAGTCACATCCTGAGGCACAATCACACACAGTCACATCCTGAGGCACAATCACACACACACACAGTCACATCCTGAGGCACAATCACACACACACAGTCACATCCTGAGGCACAATCACACACACACAGTCACAACCTGAGGCACAATCACACACACAGTCACATCCTGAGGCACAATCACACACACAGTGTAGTGTACAATAAAATTATAAGCGCTAGAGATGAAAACCCAGCTTAACTAGTGAATTCCCCTCCAGGAAAACAGAGAAAGTGAGAGCAGAAGAACAAGTGATAGTTAAGCTGATAAAGCCCACAGGTGAAACACATTGACTAAGACACTGTGCTATTTGTTTATTAGCCTTTGTTTATTTTAATACCATTGCACTTTGGAGGATGGTCTATCCTATGTTTTGTGCCTGGTCACAATAATATAGGAACACCTGAGTCGTTACTAACGACCACAAAGAAAAGATCTCCTAAAAGATCTCCTAGTCGCTACTTAGCGACCGCCAAGTTTTTCTAATCAAAGAACTTTAGTCGTTCTGAAACGACCGCAAAGATACACTTGTCTAATTTAGTCGTTTTAAACGACCGCCAAGTCTCTACATTTAAGGACCCACCAGTTGCTACTAGCAACCACAGGAAACAGACCGTGTTTTTAGTCGCTACATCGCGACCGCACAGCCTACACAATCTGAGGATCACCTATCCTTATTGTTATATAAGGAAGAATTAAGTCATCTGTTTTGATCACCAAGTATTACATCTACTCCCCCAAGATTGCACGTAACCGGCATTAGTGATGTCATACCGGTCACGGAGGAGCCACATAAAAGGCGCTTTCAGTATTATCTGGTAACGCCAAGCCGTACACAACGCGGCCTCTACCCGACAGTTACCTCTGCTTCTATACTGGACATCTAGGAGACAAATTATTGCCCCACTGTTGCTAAACATCACTTTGAAAACGCAAGTACTATATACTGAAAATCAGTTCTTTTTATCAACTGTTACTATCAGTAACGAATAAGGGAGACGTCCCTGCACTATTAGATACATATGTTTTAATATTTGCTTACTACTTGACATATTGTTTTAGACTTTTGTTTTAATAAATTGTATCTATATTTATACCTATTTTGCATCTTTTATTCTCAATCATCTAGTTCACTATATTATATCTCTGCCCACTTTAATATATATATTTATTTTGCTATTATCCACATATATTTTTATTATTGGTTACCTACACAGCACTCGCCACTTTTCCTAATACTAGGTTTTATATCCGCAATATACGCCGTCCTACTGCTCTATTTAGACAACAGTCCTCTTCTCAAACCCTCGCTTTTAGCGCTTAACTATCACTTGTTCTTCTACAATCACACACACAGTCACATCCTGAGGCACAATCACACACACAGTCACATCCTGAGATCCTGAGGCACAATCACACACAGTCACATCCTGAGGCACAATCACACACACACAGTCACATCCTGAGGCACAATCACACACACACAGTCACATCCTGAGGCACAATCACACACACACAGTCACATCCTGAGGCACAATCACACGCACACAGTCACATCCTGAAGCACAATCACACACACACAGTCACATCCTGAGGCACAATCACACACAGTCACAACCTGAGGCACAATCACACACACAGTCACATCCTGAAGCACAATCACACACACACAGTCACATCCTGAGGCACAATCACACACACACAGTCACATCCTGAGGCACAATCACATCCTGAGGCACAATCACACACACACAGTCACAACCTGAGGCACAATCACACACACACAGTCACATCCTGAGGCACAATCACACACACACAGTCACATCCTGAGGCAAAATCACACACACACAGTCACATCCTGAGGCACAATCACACACAGTCACATCCTGAGGCACAATCACACACACACAGTCAAAACCTGAGGCACAATCACACACACACAGTCAAAACCTGAGGCACAATCACACACACACAGTCACAACCTGAGGCACAATCACACACACACAGTCACAACCTGAGGCACAATCACACACACACAGTCACAACCTGAGGCACAATCACACACACACAGTCACATCCTGAGGCACAATCACACACACAGTCACATCCTGAGGCACAATCACACACAGTCACATCCTGAGGCACAATCACACACACACACAGTCACATCCTGAGGCACAATCACACACACACAGTCACATCCTGAGGCACAATCACACACACACAGTCACAACCTGAGGCACAATCACACACACACACAGTCACAACCTGAGGCACAATCACACACACACAGTCACAACCTGAGGCACAATCACACACACACACAGTCACAACCTGAGGCACAATCACACACACACAGTCACAACCTGAGGCACAATCACACACACACACAGTCACAACCTGAGGCACAATCACACACACACACAGTCACATCCAGAGGCACAATCACACACATAGGGGCCCATTTATCAAGCTGCAAACGGAGCTTGTGGGGCCGTGTTTCTGGCGATTCTTCAGACTCGCCAGAAAAACCAGTTATGAAGCAGCGGTCTAAAGACCGCTGCTCCATTACCCTGTCTGCCTGCTCTGATGAAGCGGACAGGAATCGCCGGAAATTGACACCTCCCTGCTGGCGGCCGATTAGCCGCGAGTCAGCAGCGGGCGGCGTTGCACCAGCAGCTCTTGTGAGCTGTTGGTGCAATGTTAAATGCGCACAGCGTATTGCTCTCCGCATTCAGCGAGGTCTTGCGGACCTTATCCCCACTGTTGGATCAGGTCCGCAAGACCTTTAATAAATAGGCCCCACAGACGCATGCTGAGGCACAATCACACACACAGTCACATCCTGAGGCACAATCACACACACAGTCACATCCTGAGGCACAATCACACACACAGTCACAACCTGAGGCACAATCACACACACAGTCACATCCTGAGGCACCATCACACACAATGACACACAGTCACATCCTGAGGCGCAATCACACACAATGACACACAGTCACATCCTGAGGCACAATCACACACACAGTCACATCCTGAGGCACAATCACACACACAGTCACAACCTGAGGCACAATCACACACACAGTCACATCCTGAGGCACAATCACACACAATGACACACAGTCACATCCTGAGGCGCAATCACACACAATGACACACAGTCACATCCTGAGGCACAATCACACACACAGTCACATCCTGAGGCACAATCACACACACAGTCACATCCTGAGGCACAATCACACACACAGTCACATCCTGAGGCACAATCACACACACAGTCACATCTTGAGGCACAATCACACACACAGTCACATTCTGAGGCACAATCACACACACAGTCACATCCTGAGGCACAATCACACACACAGTCACATCCTGAGGCACAATCACACACACAGTCACATCCTGAGGCACAATCACACACACAGTCACATCCTGAGGCACAATCACACACACAGTCACATTCTGAGGCACAATCACACACACAGTCACAACCTGAGGCACAATCACACACACAGTCACATCCTGAGGCACAATCACACACACAGTCACATCCTGAGGCACAATCACACACACACAGTCACATCCTGAGGCACAATCACACACACACAGTCACATCCTGAGGCACAATCACACACACACAGTCACATCCTGAGGCACAATCACACACACACAGTCACATCCTGAGGCACAATCACACACACAGTCACAACCTGAGGCACAATCACACACACAGTCACAACCTGAGGCACAATCACACACACACAGTCACATCCTGAGGCACAATCACACACACAGTCACATCCTGAGGCACAATCACACACATAGGGGCCCATTTATCAAGCTCCGTACGGAGCTTGTGGACCCGTGTTTCTGGCGAGCCTGCAGACTCACCAGAAACAGCAGTTATGTAGCAGCGGTCTAAAGACCGCTGCTCCATAACCCTGTCCACCTGCTCTGATGAGGACAGGAATTGCAGGAAATCAACCCGATCGAGTACGATCAGATTGATTGATACCTCACTGCTGGTGGCCGGTTGGCTGTGAGTCAGCAGGGGGCGGCGTTGCACCAGCAGCTCTTGTGAGCTGCTGGTGCAATGCTGAATACGGAGAGCGTATTGCTCTCCGCATTCAGCGAGGTCTTGCAGACCTGATCCGCACTGTCGGATCAGGTCCACAAGACCTTTAATAAATAGGCCACACAGTCACATCCTGAGGCACAATAACACACAGTCACATCCTGAGGCACAATCACACACACAGTCACATCCTGAGGCACAATCTCACACACAGTCACATCCTGAGGCACAATCACACACACAGTCACATCCTGAGGCACAATCACACACACAGTCACAACCTGAGGCACAATCACACACACAGTCACAACCTGAGGCACAATCACACACACAGTCACATCCTGAGGCACAATCACACACACAGTCACATCCTGAGGCACAATCACACACACACAGTCACATCCTGAGGCACAATCACACACACACAGTCACATCCTGAGGCACAATCACACACACACAGTCACATCCTGAGGCACAATCACACACACACAGTCACATCCTGAGGCACAATCACACACACACAGTCACATCCTGAGGCACAATCACACACACAGTCACAACCTGAGGCACAATCACACACACAGTCACAACCTGAGGCACAATCACACACACACAGTCACATCCTGAGGCACAATCACACACACAGTCACATCCTGAGGCACAATCACACACATAGGGGCCCATTTATCAAGCTCCGTACGGAGCTTGTGGACCCGTGTTTCTGGCGAGCCTGCAGACTCACCAGAAACAGCAGTTATGTAGCAGCGGTCTAAAGACCGCTGCTCCATAACCCTGTCCACCTGCTCTGATGAGGACAGGAATTGCAGGAAATCAACCCGATCGAGTACGATCAGATTGATTGATACCTCACTGCTGGTGGCCGGTTGGCTGTGAGTCAGCAGGGGGCGGCGTTGCACCAGCAGCTCTTGTGAGCTGCTGGTGCAATGCTGAATACGGAGAGCGTATTGCTCTCCGCATTCAGCGAGGTCTTGCAGACCTGATCCGCACTGTCGGATCAGGTCCACAAGACCTTTAATAAATAGGCCACACAGTCACATCCTGAGGCACAATAACACACAGTCACATCCTGAGGCACAATCACACACACAGTCACATCCTGAGGCACAATCACACACACAGTCACATCCTGAGGCACAATCACACACACAGTCACAACCTGAGGCACAATAACACACAGTCACATCCTGAGGCACAATCACACACACAGTCACATCCTGAGGCACAATCACACACACAGTCACATCCTGAGGCACAATAACACACACAGTCACATCCTGAGGCACAATCACACACACAGTCACATCCTGAGGCACAATCACACACACAGTCACAACCTGAGGCACAATCACACACACAGTCACATCCTGAGGCACAATCACACACACAGTCACAACCTGAGGCACAATCACACACACAGTCACAACCTGAGGCACAATCACACACACAGTCACATCCTGAGGCACAATCACACACACAGTCACATCCTGAGGCACAATCACACACTAAGTCACACCCTGAGGCACAATCACACACACAGTCACATCCTGAGGCACAATCACACACACAGTCACATCCTGAGGCACAATCACACACACAGTCACACCCTGAGGCACAATCACACACACAGTCACATCCTGAGGCACAATTACACACACAGTCACATCCTGAGGCACAATCACACACACAGTCACATCCTGAGGCACAATCATAAACACAGTCACATCCTGAGGCACAATCACACACACAGTCACATCCTGAGGCACAATCACACACACAGTCACAACCTGAGGCACAATCACACACACAGTCACAACCTGAGGCACAATCACACACTAAGTCACATCCTGAGGCACAATTACACACACAGTCACATCCTGAGGCACAATCACACACACAGTCACATCCTGAGGCACAATCACACACACAGTCACATCCTGAGGCACAATCACACACACAGTCACAATCTGAGGCACAATCACACACACAGTCACATCCTGAGGCACAATCACACACACAGTCACAACCTGAGGCACAATCACACACACAGTCACAACCTGAGGCACAATCACACACTAAGTCACACCCTGAGGCACAATCACACACACAGTCACATCCTGAGGCACAATCACACACACAGTCACACCCTGAGGCACAATCACACACACAGTCACATCCTGAGGCACAATTACACACACAGTCACATCCTGAGGCACAATCACACACACAGTCACATCCTGAGGCACAATCACACACACAGTCACAACCTGAGGCACAATCACACACACAGTCACATCCTGAGGCACAATCACACACACAGTCACAACCTGAGGCACAATCACACACACAGTCACAACCTGAGGCACAATCACACACTAAGTCACACCCTGAGGCACAATCACACACACAGTCACATCCTGAGGCACAATCACACACACAGTCACATCCTGAGGCACAATCACACACACACACAGTCACATCCTGAGGCACAATCACACACACAGTCACATCCTGAGGCACAATCACACACACAAACAGTCACATCCTGAGGCACAATCACACACACAGTCACATCCTGAGGCACAATCACACACACAGTCACATCCTGAGGCACAATCACACACACACAGTCACATCCTGAGGCACAATCACACACACCGTCACAACCTGAGGCACAATCACACACACAGTCACAACCTGAGGCACAATCACACACACAGTCACATCCTGAGGCACAATCACACACATAGGGGTCCATTTATCAAGCTCCGTACGGAGCTTGTGGACCCGTGTTTCTGGCAAGTCTTCAGACTCGCCAGAAACAGCAGTTATGAAGCAGCGGTCTAAAGACTTCTGCTCCATAACCCTTTCTGCCTGCTCTGAGCAGGCGGACAGAGATTGCCGCAATTCAACCCGATCGAATACGATTGGGTTGATTGACACCTCCCTGCTGGTGGCCGATTGGCCGCGAGTCAGAAGGGGGCTTCGTTGCACCATCAGCTCTTGTGAGCTGCTGGTGCAATGTTTAATGCGGAGAGCGTATTGCTCTCCGCATTCAGCGAGGTCTTGCAGACCTGATCCGCACTGTCGGATCAGGTCCACAAGACCTTTAATAAATAAGCCACACAGTCACATCCTGAGGCACAATCACACACACAGTCACATCCTGAGGCACAATCACACACACAGTCACAACCTGAGGCACAATCACACACACACAGTCACATCCTGAGGCACAATCACACAAACAGTCACATCCTGAGGCACAATCACACACACAGTCACATCATGAGGCACAATCACACACACAGTCACATCATGAGGCACAATCACACACAGTCACATCATGAGGCACAATCACACACACACAGTCACATCATGAGGCACAATCACACACACAGTCACATCATGAGGCACAATCACACACACACAGTCACATCCTGAGGCACAATCACACACACACAGTCACATCCTGAGGCACAATCACACACACACAGTCACATCATGAGGCACAATCACACACACACAGTCACAACCTGAGGCACAATCACACACACACAGTCACATCCTGAGGCACAATCACACACACAGTCACATCCTGAGGCACAATCACACAGTCACATCCTGAGGCACAATCACACACACACACACAGTCACATCCTGAGGCACAATCACACACACACAGTCACATCCTGAGGCACAATCACACACACAGTCACATCCTGAGGCACAATCACACACACAGTCACATCCTGAGGCACAATCACACACACAGTCACAACCTGAGGCACAATCACACACACACAGTCACATCCTGAGGCACAATCACACACACACAGTCACATCCTGAGGCACAATCACACACACACAGTCACAACCTGAGGCACAATCACACACACCGTCACAACCTGAGGCACAATCACACACACACAGTCACATCCTGAGGCACAATCACACACACAGTCACATCCTGAGGCACAATCACACAGTCACATCCTGAGGCACAATCACACACACACACAGTCACATCCTGAGGCACAATCACACACACACAGTCACATCCTGAGGCACAATCACACACACACAGTCACATCCTGAGGCACAATCACACACACAGTCACATCCTGAGGCACAATCACACACACACAGTCACAACCTGAGGCACAATCACACACACAGTCACATCCTGAGGCACAATCACACACACACAGTCACATCCTGAGGCACAATCACACACACAGTCACATCCTGAGGCACAATCACACACACACAGTCACAACCTGAGGCACAATCACACACACAGTCACATCCTGAGGCACAATCACACACACAGTCACATCCTGAGGCACAATCACACACACAGTCACATCCTGAGGCACAATCACACACACACAGTCACATCCTGAGGCACAATCACACACACACAGTCACAACCTGAGGCACAATCACACACACAGTCACATCCTGAGGCACAATCACACACACAGTCACATCCTGAGGCACAATCACACACACAGTCACATCCTGAGGCACAATCACACACACACAGTCACATCCTGAGGCACAATCACACACACAGTCACATCCTGAGGATTAATCACACAACTGCAGGCATAAAATCAGCAACATGACAACTCAACTACCAACCAGAGCATAAGACACATGCTCTATTTTATAGGGTTGTATGTTACAGTAATGAGTACATGGTGATTTGTATAGACAAATCAGTGGATAAATTTTACTAAAGGAAGAGAAAATGATGGGTGAATCACTAAACATGTAACAGATGCAATGCTAGCAACAGTAACATGAGAAGGCTGCACATGCGCATTACCGACATAAAACTAATAGGCTGTGCGTGCGCATCACTGACCTAAACTAAAAGGCTGCACATGCACATTACTAACCTAAACTAATAGGTTGCACATGCGCATCACTGACCTAAACTAAAAGGCTGCACATGCACATTACTGAACTAAACTAATAGGCTGTGCATGTGCATCACTGACATAAACTAAAAGGCTGCACATGTGCATTAGTTACCTAAACTAATAGGCTGCACATGCACATCACTGACCTAAACTAATAGGCTGCGCATGTGCATTAGTGACCTAAACTAATAGGCTGCGCATGCACGTCACTGACCTAAACTAATAGGCTGCGCATGTGTATTAGTGACCTAAATTAATAGGCTGCGCATGCACGTCACGGACCTAAACTAATAGGCTGCACATGTGCATTAGTGACCTAAAGTAATAGGCTACGCATGCACATCACTGACCTAAACTAAATGGCTGCGCATGCACATCACTGACATAAAACTAATAGGCTACTCATGCACATCACTGACCTAAACTAAAAGGCTGCACATGTGCATAAGTGACCTAAAGTAATAGGCTACACATGCACATCACTGACCTAAACTAATAGAATGCACATGTGCATTAGTTACCTAAACTAATAGGCTGCGCATGCACGTCACTGACCTAAACTAATAGGCTGCGCATGTGTATTAGTGACCTAAACTAATAGGCTGCACATGCACATCACTGACCTAAACTAAAAGGCTGCACATGTGCATAAGTGACCTCATGTAATAGGCTGCACATGTGCATTAGTGACCTAAAGTAATAGGCTACGCATGCACATCACTGACCTAAACTAATAGGCTGCACATGTGCATTAGTTACCTAAACTAATAGGCTGCGCATGCACATCACTGACCTAAACTAAAAGGCTGCACATGTGCATAAGTGACCTAAAGTAATAGGCTACGCATGCACATCACTGACCTAAACTAATAGGCTGCACATGTGCATTAGTTACCTAAACTAATAGGCTGCGCATGCACATCACTGACCTAAACTAAAAGGCTGCACATGTGCATAAGTGACCTAAAGTAATAGGCTACGCATGCACATCACAACTAATAGGCTGCATATGTGCATTAGTTACCTAAACTAATAGGCTGCGCATGCATATCACTGACCTAAAGTAATAGGCTACGCATACACATCACTGACCTAAACTAATAGGCTGCGCATGTGCATTAGTTACCTAAACTAATAGGCTGCGCATGCACATCACTGACCTAAACTAATAGGCTGCACATGTGCATTAGTGTCCTAAAGTAAAAGGCTACGCATGCACATCACTGACCTAAACTAAAAGGCTGCGCATGCACATCACTGACATAAAACTAATAGACTATGCATGCACATCACTGACCTAAACTAAAAGGCTGCACATGTGCATAAGTGACCTAAAGTAGTAGGCTGCACATGTGCATAAGTGACCTAAAGTAGTAGGCTGCACATGTGCATTAGTTACCTAAACTAATAGGCTGCACATGCACGTCACTGACCTAAACTAATAGGCTGCACATGTGCATTAGTGACCTAAAGTAATAGGCTATGCATGCACATCACTGACCTAAACTAATAGGCTGTGCATGCACATCACTGACCTAAACTAAAAGGCTGCGCATGCACATCACTGACATAAAACTAATAGACTATGCATGCACATCACTGACCTAAACTAAAAGGCTGCACATGTGCATAAGTGACCTAAAGTAGTAGGCTGCACATGTGCATAAGTGACCTAAAGTAGTAGGCTGCACATGTGCATTAGTTACCTAAACTAATAGGCTGCACATGCACGTCACTGACCTAAACTAATAGGCTGCACATGTGCATTAGTGACCTAAAGTAATAGGCTATGCATGCACATCACTGACCTAAACTAATAGGCTGTGCATGCACATCACTGACCTAAACTAATAGGCTGCACATGCACGTCACTGACCTAAACTAATAGGCTGCGCATGTGCATTAGTGACCTAAAGTAATAGGCTATGCATGCACATCACTGACCTAAACTAATAGGCTGTGCATGCACATCACTGACCTAAACTAATAGGCTGCACATGCACGTCACTGACCTAAACTAATAGGCTGCGCATGTGCATTAGTGACCTAAAGTAATAGGCTATGCATGCACATCACTGACCTAAACTAATAGGCTGTGCATGCACATCACTGACCTAAACTAATAGCCTGCACATGCACGTCACTGACCTAAACTAATAGCCTGCACATGTACGTCACTGACCTAAACTAATAGGCTGTGCATGCACATCACTGACCTAAACTAATAGCCTGCACATGCACGTCACTGACCTAAACTAATAGCCTGCACATGTACGTCACTGACCTAAACTAATAGCCTGCACATGTACGTCACTGACCTAAACTATCTACCCAAGCCTTGCAAGAAAATACAGAACTTATCTCAGCTGTGCCCCTGCTTTGCAAAAAGGTAGATCCTGCAAGATAGTTATATCATTATATTTAACCTACCCTGTTATTTTCTGATGTGTGTATTGTTATATGTATTGGCTATTTTTTGTTTTGTTTTTATGATTTAAAATGCATATTTTATTACCATTATGTCTGACCATTATGTTAAAAGTTAGTTTAATCAGCTAAGGCCATGTATCTTTTTTGTACTTTAATGGTTTTATTCCCCTACATGAATACCTCTGTGTTATCTCTGTAATTTTAACTTTCCCTGTGTTTTTGCTTTTATGACCCTTAGCTCAAATGTTCATAGATACTCCCTCCCCATTCCTCTAAATGTTTGCAGCCCAATCTGACGCTAATTTATCTCTCTCCTTTAGCCTGATTTTTAAACATATCTACCCAAGCCTTGCAAGAAAATACAGAACTTATCTCAGCTGTGCCCCTGCTTTGCAAAAAGGTAGATCCTGCAAGATAGTTTCCCACCCGCCCCAGGCTCATTTCTTCCTTTATAGATAGTCTCCCACACTTCTTTCATTCTCCTTAAATGACAGCTGCAACCACTGATCAGCACATCCTTCCTTCTACTTAACCCTATAGAATAAATACCCTCTCTTCCTACATATAGCTATATATCACACATCAATAGTGTATATACTTTTCATTTTTATTTTTTATCTACACACCTCATACCACTAACATGAATCCAAATATATCCATACTGTTATTCATGATAACCCTTTTCTCACTCCAATTTGGTTCACATAATAACCGCCATAAGCACACACCTCAAACTGGAAAACAAATTATCATACATCATGGCCTGCTCTGTTGCTGTAACTTATCTGCTGAGTGCTGGTGGAGGGTTATAAAAAATAACCCTCCTACCCCCATCTCACAAAATTATAAAGTATCACATTCACTATATGGCCAATCAAAAATGATTTCCAAATTCCTATTCCTTATGTTACTTGCCCTTGCAAATGACGTAGAGTCTAACCCTGGTCCCCTAACAAATTCCATTCCTAGCCTTCCAGCTAAGAAAGGCCTCTCCTTTGTGCACTGTAATATCCGCAGCTTACTACCGAAAATCGATGCACTGCAAGCTTGGTGTTTACAATACAAACCCAAAATCATTGTGATCTCTGAATCGTGGCTAACCGCAAAAATACCTGACTCTGCCATTGCAATACATGGATATTCATGCCATAGAAATGATAGAGCAAAGAGAGGAGGCGGCATTGTAATTTATGTTGACAATTCCACAAAGTTCACCCCCTTACAAAAATCTAGCTCTCCTGCCACCTTTGATTTCCTTTCTGGCAAAATTGAAATCCCATGCAGTAAATCAATAATTGTTGCAGGGATCTACCGCCCACCTAGCTCCCCTGTACATTCCCTTTCTGACATAGCACATCTCCTTAGTGAAACCATAGCTCAAAACCCAAAAAGTGAAATTTTGGTTTTTGGAGATTTTAATATTGATTGGCTGAATCTAAAAAATAATAGTTGTCGCTCACTGTTTAAATCTTTGCAGCTAACGCAATTAATCTCCTCCCCAACTCGCATAAACATCAAAAGCCATAATCACACCCTGCTTGACTGGATTCTCTCCACTTCTCCCAACCGAATCCAGGAGGCAGGTGTTCTCCCTAACAATTTCAGTGACCACTGCCTAGTGTACTGCGTGCGCAAAATAAAGGCAACTAAATCCTCTCCCAAGGTTAAAATCACCAGGTCCTTCAAAAAATTTAATCTTCAATCATTTCTAAATGACATTAAGAACCTCCCCTGGCACAGATTAAACCTAATCCCAGATCTAGATTCCGCAGTAGAATTCTTCCAGTCTGAACTCCTACAAGTTTGGAATATGCATGCCCCGCTGCGTAAGGTGAGAGTAAAAGGAGCACACTTAAATTGGATCACAGCTGACCTCATTCAAATGTACCAGTTTCGGGATTCATTGTGGTCAAAGTTCAAGCATACAGGCTCTATGAACGATCACTGTGTATATAGACAATGGCGAAATATATGCACTAAACAAACAAAATTGGCCAAGGCCCAATATTTCTGTGAAAATCTGAACAATAACATATCAAACCCTAGAAAGTTTTGGAAACTCATAAACAACTTACAAAATCCACCAATCCACTCCCAACCCCGCACTGTCAATGTGGACAACCAAACCCTACAACTCCCCTTAGAAGTAGCAAATGCCTTTAATAGTTATTTTGTCGGATGCTCCACCACCCTGATTGACAAACTAATAAATGACGCGCATCCTGAAACTACAAATGTGGATCAGGCCCCACTAAATCAGCAAAGACCCAATATACAGAAGTTCAATTTTAGACCTGTACCCATCAATGTAATTAAGAAACACCTTAATAATCTAAAAATGAAAAACCAGTCTGGACCTGATCAAATCCCAGCAATGCTGTTGAAGATCAGTGCGCCGGCAATTGCTAAACCCATCACAACCCTAATTAATGAATCCTTGGTGTCTGGATACATACCCAAACTTTGGAAAACTGCAAGAGTAGTGCCTATCCATAAAAGTGGGGAGTTAACCTTGGTTTCTAATTATCGTCCCATATCTTTGCTCCCAGTATTGTCAAAAATTTTAGAAAAATGCGTCCATACGCAATTTTGTGAGTATTACCAACAATCTAACTATCTGACCCCTGATCAATCAGGTTTTCGCCCGAATCACTCCACTACAACTGCCCTCCTAAAAGTTTGCAACGACATCCAAACTGGCATGGAACAAGGAGACCTAACTGGAGCTATTTTCCTTGACTTTGCAAAGGCCTTTGACACAGTAGACCACGATATACTACTGCTCAAACTAAAAAACTCAGGTATTGGTGATCGTCCGCTAACCTGGTTTCGATCATATGTATCGGATAGATCACAATATGTCTCCATTTCTGACAGTGACTCCCTCCCTCTCCCGGTCACGTGTGGTGTTCCCCAAGGATCCATTCTCGGCCCCCTGCTATTCACATTATTTATAAATGATCTGCCTAATGTCTGCAAATCCGACGACACGGTAATCTATGTAAACAATTCCGATCTGCCGCAGCTTGAAGCAGTGCTCCAAGACCAATTCACAGAGGTAGAAAAGTGGATATCAAAAAACAAACTCTTCCTAAACACTGACAAAACTGTCACAATGATCTTTGGAACAGGGCCTAAATTACACAAATTACAAAATTCCCATCTACGCATCAAAACAAAATCCAATTGCACACTGACTGCAGTCCACTCTTTCAAATACTTGGGTATGTTGTTAGACCCCAATCTATCTTTTGGCCTCCATATAGAAAAACTTGCCTCTAAACTTTATCCAAAATTAGGTGCCCTGTACAGAAACAAATCTTGCCTCAGCCCTACAGTAAAGGAAAAGATTGTACAGCAAATGCTGATGCCTATCATGGATTACGGGGACGTAGTATATGCACCTGCACCGCAAACTCACCTTAATAAACTAAATACGTTATATAACTCGTTCTGCCGCTTTGTGCTACAATGTAACTACAGGACCCACCATTGTGACATGCTAAAAGAACTAAACTGGCTGTCGCTGGAATCCAGACGCTCCCTCCATCTTTCTTGCCTTGTGTTTAAGGGCATTTCTGGGAAGCTCCCACCCTACGTGAGCAGAATGCTCTCCCCGGCTATTCCCACCTCCTATAACCTCCGATCCAATACCAGCACATTATTTAGCTTGCCTCAATACAAAAAGAAAGCAGCTCGATCCTCCTTTTCCTACAGAGCACCACAATTATGGAACAACCTCCCGCACACTTTCAAACCTTCCCCAAGCCTAATATCCTTTAAGAGATCCCTCTCTACATATCTCAAAACAGAATGCATCTGTCATGGTTGATTAAATACCTGTTCTATGTTAATTTTTTTTTATTTTTTTTTTTCATATATTGTGTATTATTATTGTTTTTTGTATTTTATTGTACCCTATGTTATCAATGCAATGTCTTGTGGACCCAGGACATACTTGAAAACGAGAGAAATCTCAATGTATCCTTCCTGGTAAAATATTTTATAAATAAATAATAGGCTGCGCATGCACATCACTGATCTCAACTAATATGCTTACCTAGTGAGCACACTGCTTCATAATTGTCCATCATCACAGATTTATAAAGCTCCTTCTGCCATTCCTCCAGCGAATGCCACTCCGCTTCAGAGAAGCAAACAGCAACATCTTCAAAGGTGATTGGCCCCTGAGACCGCAGAAATGAGACAGTTTTATGTCTTTCAGCACAATGATTTCAGTTCTACAAACAGCACTCTACCTTCCACCTGTCACACTAGTTACTTGTCACAGATACATATATATATATATATATATATATATACACACACACACACACATCTGATAATGATAACACACACAGATATACATTATATATATATATATATATATATATATATATATATATATACACATACATACACACACACACACACACACACAATATATATATATATATATATATATACACACACACACACACACACATCTGATAATGATAACACACACACATATACATTATATATATATATATATATATATATATATATATATATATATATATATATATATATACACACACACACACATACATATATACATATATATATATATATATATATATATATATATATATATATATATATATATATCTAACGTTTCGGCACATCACATGTGCCTTTGTCAAATGTCACCACCCAAAATGTAACCTAGCACCTAAACCACCTAATACAAATTAAAACTGGCATTCCTTAAATACAGTAGCTAACAAGCAAAATTACAAACAAAATTACCGCCAAACCTCCAAGAGCGTGTTCAGGGTGGTCTGTGACGTCAGCACGTGGAGACGTATCACACGTCACAGCGCAATCACCAACGTTTCTATGGTAACCAACCGACGAAGAAAGCAGAGGGATGCGGTAATCCAATTCATGTCATGTCCGCCATCACTGTTGCGCATGCGCAACCAAACACCATTCACAGGGGAACAAACTGGTTGTCATAGCTACCACTATAAACAAAACAGCGCACAGTGCGAGCGGACTGGCATGTGAAGACAATTTAAAATAAAATGAAATAAAATAGATATGGCAACTGAGTATATATAGTTAAACATATTACCCATATAGGAAAGACAAACACATTTAGTGAAGATTTTATACGGCAACAGTACTATCTTTTAACCCAAAAGCCACAAAACAGTGTAGAAATACTATAAGAACTGCATATAGAATAGGCACATATATACTGAATTCTATATATGTACATTACACCAAAGAATAGGAACTCTGGCTTCATAGACATATTAATCATAGAGAAGCAAAGACAATAGTTATTATTACTATTCAGTTAAGGCGAGAATATCATTCAAACATATTGAATGTACATTAATGCCATACGAGCCTACAAAGGAGTATGTTAGAAACCTAGGCCAACAGCGAGATCCCACATCTTCAACTACGATGTGTAAATCAGTATGGAAAGTTCACTATATAGAAGGATAGTGTCAAATCAATAGAAGGGGCTAAAGTCCAAATATGTGTTTAGACCTTTAGGTGCCAACGTATCCAGACGATAAATCCACCTGCTCTCTCGTTGCAGGAGTCTTTTGGCAAGGTTTCCTCCCCTTGATGGAAGGGGTTCCTGATCAATCAGCATACTGCGTATACTTGAAACAGAATGCTTATATTCAATGCAGTGTCGAGCTACCGGCTGATCTGATTCACCCTGTTTCAGGGCCTCCCGTATGGCACACCGATGGTTAGCCATACGTTCACGAAAGGTGGTAACCGTCTTGCCCACGTAAACCTTGGAGCATGAACAAATCAAAATGTATATGATATAGGTGCTGGTACATGTCAGACGTTGACGGATTTTAAATCTTTGGTTATTGTGTGGATGCTGGAAGGTGTCTCCCCTTAACATGCCATTGCAGGTAACACAGCTTGCACATGGGCAACATCCCTTCTTTGTAGATTTCAACCAAGTATCCTTACTGTAGTGTGTTATTGGATCGGCCTTAACAAGAATGTCTCTCAGATTCCTCGCTCTACGATAGGCCATCCTGGGTGCCGCCATCTTCTGAAATGGCAAGGAAGAATCACTTTCCACCACGGGCCAGTGTCTTCTTACAGCTCCAGTAAACTTATCAAACATAGGGACATATGTTGTAATCATATTCAGTTGTTCCTTAGGCTGTCTGGTCAGAGTATCAGTGTCACTGATTGTTTCCGTGTGTAGCAGTCTCTCCTGGACCTCTTGTATTTCACTGATGGCATAGCCCCTATCCAATAATTTCTTCCCCATTTCTTCCATCTGAGTTATCATTGTGGGCATCTCGCTGTTGTTTCTGACTACGCGAGTGAGTTGTGAGGTGAGGACACTCTTCTTTTGGTGTCTAGGGTGAAAACTTCTAGCCTCAAGAAGTGAATTGCGATCAGTAGGTTTTGTGTACAATGATGTACCAAAACGCAATTTGTCACCTGTATCAACCTTAAAGATATTCAAATCTAAAAAGTGTACACTCATATGATCAAATTCTAATTTGAATCTGATTGAGTTAGCCATGGAATTCAGAACGGACAACCACTCACGCAACATAGCCTCATCGCCACGCCATATCAGAAACACGTCATCAATATAGCGGGTATAATACCTCACATATGGATGATCAAAGGGTTTCATAATTTCTTGTTCGTACCAGGCCATGTAAATATTTGCGTAAGTGGGTGCCACATTCGAATCCATGGCTGTCCCTGCTGTCTGCAAATAAAAATTGCTCTCGAATTTGAAGTAATTCTTCTCTAAACAGAGAGAAAGTACTTCACAAAGAAATTCTATTGGTGGTACACAGTAAAAAATTACATAATGTAGAAAATGATTATCGGGAGAAAAAAGTATACAAGTGGTTATATGGGAAAGATGAAATGGCTTGTGATGACCGGAGGAAGCTGGAGCTGCTGTCAAGTTAATAAAAAAGGTAATTTTTTTTTCACAACAGGAGTGAAATGTAAATTTTGATGAATTAAAGTGCCCCTGTTTTTAATCAAATTTTTAAAAACCTGGCACTTTAGCTATAAAATTTACATTCACTTTAGCCCCCTTGGGCATGGAGTTCACCAGAGCTTTACAGGTTGCCACTGGAGTCCTCTTCCTCTTCTCCATGACGACATCACAGAGCTGGTGGATGTTAGAGACCTTGCACTCCCCCACCTTCCGTTTGAGGATGCCCTACAGATGCTCAATAGGGTTTAGGTCTGGAGACATGCTTGGCCAGTCCATCACCTTTACCCTCAGCTTCTTTAGCAAGGTAGTAGTCGTCTTGGAGGTGTGTTTGGGGTCGTTATGTTGGAATACTGCCCTGCGGCCCAGTCTCCGAAGGAAGGGGATAATGCTCTGCTTCAGTATGTCACAGTACATGTTGGCATTCATGGTTCCCTCAATGAATTGTAGCTCCCCAGTGCCGGCAGCACTCATGCAGGCCCAGACCATGACACTCCCACCACCATGCTTGACTGTAGGCAAGACACACTTGTCTTTGTACTCCTCACCTGGTTGCCGCCACGCAAGCTTGACACCATCTGAACCAAATAAGTTTATCTTGGTCCCATCAGACCATAGGACATGGTTCCAGTAATCCATATCCTTAGTCTGCTTGTCTGTAGCAAACTATTTGCGGGCTTTCTTGTGCATCATCTTTAGAAGAGGCTTCCTTCTGGGACGACAGCCATCCAGACCAATTTGATGCTGTGTGTGGTGTATATGGTCTGAGCACTGAGAGCCTGAACCCCCACCCCTTCAACCTCTGCAGCAATGCTGGCAGCACTCATATCTCTATTTCCCAAAGACAACCTCTGGATATGACGCTGAGCACGTGCACTCAACTTTTTTGGTCGACCATGGCGAGGCCTGTTCTGAGTGGAACCTGTCCTGTGAAACCGCTGTATGGTCTTGCTCACCGTGCAGCCGCTCAGTTTCAGGGTCTTGGCAATCTTCTTACAGCCTAGGCCATCTTTATGTAGAGCAACAATTCTTTTTTCAGATCCTCAAAGAGTTCTTTGCCATGAGGTGCCATGTTGAACTTCCAGTGGCCAGTATGAGAGAATGTGAGAGCGATAACACCAAATTTAACACACCTGCTCCCCATTCACACCCGAGACCGTGTAACACTAACGAGTCACATGACACCGGGGAGGGAAAATGGCTAATTGGGCCCACTTTGGACATTTCCACTTAGGGGTGTACTCACTTTTGTTGCCAACGGTTTAGATATCTATGGCTGTGTGTTGAGTTATTTTGAGGGGACAGCAAATATACACTGTTATACAGGCTGTTCACTCACTACTTTACATTGAAGCAAAGTGTCATTTCTTCAGAGTTGTCACATAAAAAGATATTTAAAAAAAAGTGTACTCACTTTTCTGAGATACTGTATATCTTACCTGAAAATTTATTTTCTTTCAGGATAAGAGTCCGTAGGAATTCATAAAACCCACAAAAGAGCTTTAATCCCCCTCATCTATCCTCAGTTAAACATATATCTGAGCAAAGAAAAGGAAATAGATAGGAAGGAAAGACAAAACTGGGGTCTACAGAGGTGCAAATTAGAATTGTGGCCCAAAAATTTTAAACGGGAAGGACCTATGGACTAACATCACCGGCAAGAAAATAGTTTATCAGGTAAACATACATTTTGTTTTCTTTTGTATGATAATGATAGTCCATAGGACTCCATAACACATAGGATTAAAATACCCACACTGAGAGTCCATGTTAAGGAAAGGGTGGGCAAAATAAGGCAGTTCTATTTGGACTTTCCTGCCAGAAGCAGACAGAACGGTAAATTGGAGAATGTGTGCAGAGAAGACCATGTTGCAGCTTTGCAAACCTGCTCCAAGGATGCATCATTTAAGTCTAGATAGTAGCAACTGCCCTGGTAGAAAGAGCTGAGATACGCTTAGCCGTAGACTTTCAACCACAAAGAAGCTTTGAGAAATCCTGAGCCAAGCAGTTAAAGGGATAGTAAACACCAAAATTTTATTTTATGATTCAGATAGAACATACAATTTAAAACAACTTTCCAAATTAATTCTATTATCAAATTTTCTTCATTCTCTTGTTATCCATTGCTGAAGGGACAGCATTACACTTCTGACAGGAAGCTGAAAATATCTAGAGATAAATCAAGAGATAAATGTGTGCAAGCACCAACTAGCAGCAACTCCCAGTAGTGTATGATATGTGCATATTCATTTTTTAAGGGATACTAAGAGAACGAAGCACATTTAAAAATAGAAGTGAATTTAAAAGTGTCTTAAAATGACCGGCTCTATCTGAAACATGCGTTTAATTTTGACTTTCCTATCCTTTTAAGGCTACTGCCATAGCCTTCTGATCTATACAACAACCAAAATAGTGACTCTGTCTGAAACTTAGTAGCAAGAAGAAAAAAGTTAATGCTCTAACAAAATCAAGGTTGAGCATGAGCCTTTCCTTAGAGTTATAAGGATCCGGACACACAAAAAAACAACATAATTTATGCTTACCTGATACATTTATTTCTCTTGTAGTGTATCCAGTCCACGGATCATCCATTACTTGTGGGATATTCTCCTTCCCAACAGGAAGTTGCAAGAGGATCACCCACAGCAGAGCTGCTATATAGCTCCTCCCCTCACTGCCATATCCAGTCATTCGACCGAAACAAGCCGAGAAAGGAGAAACCATAGGGTGCAGTGGTGACTGTAGTTTAATTAAAATTTAGACCTGCCTGAAAAGGACAGGGCGGGCCGTGGACTGGATACACTACAAGAGAAATAAATTTATCAGGTAAGCATAAATTATGTTTTCTCCCAAAAACAGCCTTCGATGAAGCAAAAGTATCAAATTTGGAAAATTTGGAAAAAGTATGAAGCGAAGACCAAGTCGCAGCCTTGCAAATCTGTTCAACAGAGGCCTCATTTTTAAAGGCCCAGGTGGAAGCCACAGCTCTAGTAGAATGAGCTGTAATCCTTTCAGGAGGCTGCTGTCCAGCAGTCTCATAGGCTAAACGGATTATACTCCAAAGCCAAAAAGAAAGAGAGGTTGCCGAGGCCTTTTGACCTCTCCTCTGTCCAGAGTAAACAACAAACAGGTTAGATGTTTGGCGAAAATCTTTAGTAGCCTGTAAGTAAAACTTCAAGGCACGGACTACGTCTAGATTATGCAAAAGACGTTCCTTCTTTGAAGAAGGATTAGGACATAATGATGGAACAACAATCTCTTGATTGATATTCTTGTTAGAAACCACCTTAGGTAAAAACCCAGGTTTTGTACGCAGAACAACTTTATTTGAATGAAAGATCAGATAAGGAGAATCACAATGTAAGGCAGATAACTCCAAGACTCTTCGAGCCGAGGAAATAGCCATCAGAAAAAGAACTTTCCATGATAGAAGTTTGATATCAATAGAATGAAGAGGTTCAAACGGAACCCCTTGAAGAACTTTAAGAACCAAGTTTAAGCTCCATGGAGGAGCAACAGGTTTAAACACAGGCTTAATTCTAACTAAAGCCTGACAAAATCCTGAACGTCTGGAACTTCTGCCAGACGCTTGTGTAAAAGAATAGACAGAGCAGAAATCTGTCCCTTTAAAGAACTAGCTGATAGTCCTTTGTCCAAACCCTCTTGGAGGAAGGACAATATCCTAGGAATCCTAACCCTACTCCATGAGTAATTCTTGGATTCACACCAATGAAGATATTTACGCCATATCTTGTGGTAAATTTTCCTGGTGACAGGCTTTCGTGCCTGTATTAAGGTATCAATTTCTGACTCGGAGAAGCCACGCTTTGATAGGATCAAGCGTTCAATCTCCATGCAGTCAGTCTCAGAGAAAGTAGATTCGGATGATTGAAAGGACCTTGTATTAGAAGGTCTTGTCTCAGAGGCAGAGTCCATGGTGGAAAGGATGACATGTCCACTAGGTCTGCATACCAGGTCCTGCGTGGCCACGCAGGCGCTATCAATATCACCGATGCTCTCTCCTGTTTGATCTTGGCAATCAGACGAGGGAGCAGAGGAAACGGTGGAAACACATAAGCCAGGTTGAAGAACCAAGGCGCTGCTAGAGCATCTATCAGTGCCGCTTCTGGGTCCCTGGACCTGGATCCGTAACAAGGAAGCTTGGCGTTCTGGCGAGATGCCATGAAATCCAATTCTGGTTTGCCCCAACGGAGAACCAATTGAGCAAACACCTCCGGATGGAGTTCCCACTCCCCCGGATGAAAAGTCTGACGACTTAGAAAATCCGCCTCCCAGTTCTCTACACCTGGGATATGGATCGCTGACAGGTGGCAAGAGTGAGTCTCTGCCCAGCGAATTATCTTGGAGACTTCGACATCGCTAGGGAACTCCTGGTTCCCCCTTGATGGTTGATGTAAGCCACAGTTGTGATGTTGTCCGACTGAAATCTGATGAACCTCAGTGTTGCTAGCTGAGGCCAAGCCAGAAGAGCTTTGAATATTGCTCTTAACTCCAGAATATTTATTGGGAGGAGTTTCTCCTCCTGAGTCCATGAACCCTGAGCCTTCAGGGAGTTCCAGACTGCACCCCAACCTAGAAGACTGGCATCTGTTGTTACAATTGTCCAATCTGGTCTGCGAAAGGTCATACCCTTGGACAGATGGGCCCAAGATAACCACCAGAGAAGAGAATCTCTGGTTTCCTGATTCAGATTTAGTAGAGGGGACAAATCTGTGTAATCCCCATTCCACTGACTGAGCATGCATAATTGCAGCGGTCTGAGATGCAGGCGCGCGAATGGCACTATGTCCATCGCCGCTACCATTAAGCCGATTACTTCCATGCACTGAGCCACCGTGGGGCGCGGAATGGAGTGAAGAACACGGCAAGCATTTAGAAGTTTTGATAACCTGGACTCCGTCAGGTAAATTTTCATTTCTACAGAATCTATCAGAGTCCCTAGGAAGGAAACCCTTGTGAGAGGAGATAGAGAACTCTTTTCTTCGTTCACTTTCCACCCATGCGACCTCAGGAATGCCAGAACTATCTCTGTATGAGATTTGGCAATTTGAAAGCTTGACGCCTGTATCAGGATGTCGTCCAGGTAAGGAGCCACCGCTATGCCTCGCGGTCTTAGGACCGCCAGAAGTGAGCCCAGAACCTTTGTAAAAATTCTTGGGGCTGTAGCCAACTAGAATGGAAGAGCTACAAATTGGTAATGCCTGTCTAGAAAGGCAAACCTCAGGAACTGATGATGATTCTTGTGAATCGGAATGTGAAGGTAGGCATCCTTTAAGTCCACTGTGGTCATGTACTGACCCTCTTGGAGCATGGGTAAAATGGTTCGAATAGTTTCCATCTTGAATGACGGAACTCTGAGGAATTTGTTTAGGATCTTTAAATCCAAAATTGGTCTGAAGGTTCCCTCTTTTTTGGGAACCACAAACAGATTTGAATAAAACCCCTGTCCTTGTTCCGTTCGCGGAACTGGATGGATCACTCCCATTACAAGGAGATCTTGTACGCAGCTTAGGAATGCCTCTTTCTTTATCTGGTTTGCAGATAATCTTGAAAGATGAAATCTCCCTTGTGGAGGAGAAGCTTTGAAGTCCAGAAGATATCCCTGAGATATGATCTCCAACGCCCAGGGATCCTGAACATCTCTTGCCCACGCCTGGGCGAAGAGAGAGAGTCTGCCCCTTACTAGATCCGTTGTCGGATAGGGGGCCGCTCCTTCATGCTGTCTTAAGAGGCAGCAGCAGGCTTTCTGGCCTGCTTGCCCTTGTTCCAGGACTGGTTAGGTTTCCAGGCCTGCTTGGATTGAGCAAAAGTTCCCTCTTGTTTTGAAGCAGAGGAAGTTGATGCTGCACCTGCCTTGAAATTTCGAAAGGCACGAAAATTAGAATGTTTGGCCTTTGATTTGGCCCTGTCCTGAGGAAGGGTTTGACCCTTACCTCCAGTAATGTCAGCAATAATTTCTTTCAAACCAGGCCCGAATAAGGTCTGCCCCTTGAAAGGAATGTTGAGTAATTTAGACTTTGAAGTCACATCAGCTGACCAGGATTTGAGCCATAGCGCCCTACGCGCCTGGATGGCGAATCCGGAATTCTTAGCCGTTAGTTTAGTCAAATGAACAATGGCATCAGAAATAAATGAGTTAGCTAGCTTAAGAGTTCTAAGCTTGTCAACAATTTCAGTCAATGGAGCTGTATGGATGGCCTCTTCCAGGGCCTCAAACCAGAATGCCGCCGCAGCAGTGACAGGCGCAATGCATGCAAGGGGCTGTAAAATAAAACCTTGTTGAATAAATATTTTCTTAAGGTAACCCTCTAATTTTTTATCCATTGGATCTGAAAAAGCACAACTGTCCTCAACCGGGATAGTGGTACGCTTTGCTAAAGTAGAAACTGCTCCCTCCACCTTAGGGACTGTCTGCCATAAGTCCCGTGTAGTGGCATCTATTGGAAACATTTTTCTAAATATAGGAGGTGGGGAAAAGGGCAGACCGGGCCTATCCCACTCCTTACTAATAATTTCTGTAAGCCTTTTAGGTATTGGAAAAACATCAGTACTCACCGGCACTGCATAGTATTTATCCAGCCTACACAATTTCTCTGGCACTGCAATTGTGTCACAGTCATTCAGAGCAGCTAATACCTCCCCAAGCAATACACGGAGGTTCTCAAGCTTAAATTTAAAATTAGAAATCTCTGAATCAGGTCTCCCCGATTCAGAGACGTCACCCACAGACTGAAGCTCTCCGTCCTCAGGTTCTGCATATTGTGACGCAGTATCAGACATGGCTCTTACAGCATCTACGCGCTCTGTATCTCGTCTAACCCCAGAGCTATCACGCATGCCTCTCAATCCAGGCAATCTGGATAATACCTCTGACAGGGTATTATTCATGATTGCAGCCATGTCCTGCAAAGTAATCGCTATGGGCGTCCCTGATGTACTTGGCGCCATATTAGCGTGCGTCCCTTGAGCAGGAGGCGAAGGGTCTGACACGTGGGGAGAGTTAGTCTGCATAACTTCCCCCTCGACAGACCCCTCTGGTGACAATTCTTTTATAGCTAAAGACTGATCTTTACTATTTAAGGTCAAATCAATACATTTAGTACACATTCTCCTATGGGGCTCCACCATGGCTTTTTTTTTTTTTTAATTTCTTTTATTGAGGTTTCAAAAAAGCAGAACAGAAGCAATTTTTTACAGGCAATTGCAGGTGAGACATGCAAACAAGTAATACACAAGACCAAACCACATCACCTATTCTAGAATATAAGGTACAGTTGACATACTAAATGGCCTGTGACATAATCAACCTCATTTTTTTTAGTTAGAAATTCCCCAAACAAAAGAAGGCCACTCTTGGACCTTTGTAAACTCTTATACCTTAGGAGGGGGAAACTAGTGATACTCAAAAGGCCACTTTTGGGCCTTATTGCTAGGACACATACTTATCTATAAAATGAATTGTGTCGGGCCACTCTTGGACCCTAATGTATGAGCAATATAAGAGGCTAGGCACAACTAAGTTACATTGATAGCTGCAGAACCAAATTGGTATTACTAGATGGAATTTCATCATAATATCCCACTTTACTGATATGTGTTACATTGGGAGGATAGGTGGACTCTGATGGCCTTTCTAGTGCCTTAGGAGATATACTTGATTACTAACACATATGGCTCTTCATTAAAGATCCACCTTATCACATGTCCTATGTTCACCACAGCACTGTCTTATAAGTAAGAAACTATGTTAAATATAACTATATATAGTATGCTGGCAGGAAAAATTTTTGGCAGTCATATAAAGTAAATAGCTGGTAATGACATGAAAATTATATTCAGTGTTACCCCTACCCAATACTCCGTATGGGAGTATATGAAACTAGAAGGAAACAGCTTAGCTTTGTGGTATGTTAGAATGTACATCGATATTCATGTGAGAGATCCAAACATGCAACAATACTGTTCAGTGTAAACTAGTCTCTGATTTGGACTTTAATTATACCCATTCTATCTAAGCAGTCAGAGTATACCAAACATTAAAGCTTTAAGGAGGGCAACATCACTTATGTTCGAAGCTAGGTAAAACAGCGTGGTAGAGTTACGTTAACAAGTAAACAGGGGTCATTATTCCTAGGAGTCTCTTAGATAATCAGAAGGGACTTCATCATTACAAAAGACTCTAGACAGGAACTCCTGTTAAATGTTCATTATCCTGATACCTGTGGTAGGTGTATAATCCCTTCATATCTAATCAAGTTACATAGCCGGATAATATGGCGAAAGGGGACACAGAACAACAACACCGCTGGCAGTCTAAGCATCCAATTCAGCAGCAGGTTCCAAAATGACAGTACATCCCCAGCACCGCTCACCCTCAGATGTAAACGTGAACGGAGATGGGAAACTGCTCCACAGAATCAGCCTATACCAGCACGTCCCAGAGATTGCACACAACCCGCCGGTGGGGTTGGATTCCATATGGCCTGATAGACACTGGGGTTTCGTGGCCCAACGAAGCTTAATGAAGCACTTCCAGTGCTCAGACCCTCTACTGCAGCTAAGCTAATCCTACTCACAGTATACGGGTCTCTGGAAGCAAGGAAAGCCCGCCTAGACATATCTCCATCTAGCGGATCAGGCCCTTTATATCGGCTGTTTGGTGAGATGAGTGTTAGGGAGACCTGGTTTGGTTTTCGCCGCCATCTTCTCCCACGCCCGGTCCTCCAAGGTATACGGCCCCCTTTAGGCCACGACCTCCGTGGCAATGTTCTGATCGTAACTTTAGCCGGAGAGGCAGGTAAGTTAGTTACGGTGTGAGAGGGCGGAAGGGATATCTCAGCTCTTAGCAAGACCTCCGGAGGTGCCAAAGAAAGTCGGTCCTCATCTTCTCGTGGGGCTGGCTGAGGTCGAGTGCTGAGCCCACTGGATATTAAAGAGGACAGTTTCTGAAAATGTTCTTCCAGTAAGGAGATAATTGCAGCTTCTGTTAGACACATATTGAGTGCCATAGCGCGGTTTTTAGAGAAGGACAGCTTAGTAAGCTGTTGTACCCGGATCGCCTGGGGGGGTTAGGTGACGGTCGGGCCTTGTTCTGGGCCGCCTCTGCGTACCTCACTGTTCCAGTATAACAGGGAAGAAGTTAGCTCCACTTTTTAGGTCAAACTGATCAGTAGGATCTATGAATTAGATATATAACACTTTCGACCGTAGGTGATGCCGTAGTCAGATGATATGCAGTGGAAATATCAATCCAGCTCTTCAGCCCCTGAAATATGCTGCCATCATGGCCGCCGCCCGGAAGCATCCCCCTCCACCATGGCTTTTAAACATAATGAACAAGTATCCTCTGTTTCAGACATGTTTGTACAGACTAGCAATGAGACTAGCAAGCTTGGAAAACACTTTAAAGCAAGTTAACAAGCAATATAAAAAACGTTACTGTGCCTTTAAGAGAAACAAATTTTGACAAAATTTGAAATAACAGTGAAAAAAGGCAGTTACACTAACGAAATTTTTACAGTGTATGTAACAAGTCAGCAGAGCATTGCACCCACTTGCAAATGGATGATTAACCCCTTAATACCAAAAACGGAATAATAAATGACAAAAACGTTTTTTAAACACAGTCACAACAACTGCCACAGTCTACTGTGGTTGTTAACCTCCTCAAAACACGACTTTGAAGCCTTTTGAGCCCTTCAGAGATGTCCTGTATCATGCAGAAGGAAGCTGAGTGTCTCAGTCTGTAATTCTAGCTGGGCAGAAAAGCGCTAAAATAGGCCCCTCCCACTCATATTACAACAGTGTAAAGCCTCAGGAAACTGTTTCTAGGCATAAATCAAGCCAGCCATGTGGAAAAAAACTAGGCCCCAATAAGTTTTGTCAGCAATATATAAAAACGATTAACATGCCAGCAAAACGTTTTATATTACACTTTTATAAGAGTATGTATCTCTGTTAATAAGCCTGATACCAGTTGCTATCACTGCATTTAAGGCTTAACTTACATTAATCCGGTATCAGCAGCATTTTTCTAGCAAATTCCATCCCTAGAAATATGTTAACTGCACATACCTTATTGCAGGAAAACCTGCACGCCATTCCCCCTCTGAAGTTACCTCACTCCTCAGAATATGTGAGAACGGCAGTGGATCTTAGTTACTTCTGTTAAGATCATAGAAATCACAGGCAGATTCTTCTTCTAATGCTGCCTGAGATGAAACAGTACACTCCGGTACCATTTAAAAATAACAAACTTTTGATTGAAGTTAAAAAACGAACTATAATACACCACTCTCCTCTTACTACGTCCATCTTTGTTAAGAGTTGCAAGAGAATGACTGGGTATGGCAGTGAGGGGAGGAGCTATATAGCAGCTCTGCTGTGGGTGATCCTCTTGCAACTTCTTGTTGGGAAGGAGAATATCCCACAAGTAATGGATGATCCGTGGACTGGATACACTTAACAAGAGAAATAAACATTTCCTGAGGAAGAAAAGAAACCATACTGCACGAGAAGTGCCTATCTTTATGAGAAACCAAAAGGGAAGCGTTACAAGATAAGGCAGATCATTCAGACTCATCTAGCTCACAACTCACTAGAAGAAAGGACTTCCCAAATTAAAATTTCAAGGTGGAGAGATAGGCCTCACAATTAACCTAATCCTCACCAATGCCTTGACCAAAGTCAAAACATCCGGAAGTCTGGCTAACTTTTTGAGAAAAAAACAGATAAACATAATTCTTGCCTTTTAAGGAACTAGCTGACAATTCTTTGTCAAGATCACCTTAAAGAAACTAAAGAATTCTAGGAATCCTAAAGGATGCCAGGAAAGCCCACTGGAAGAACACCATTCAAAGAATAACTTCCAAATATTGTGATAGATCTTTTGGGACAGAGATTTCTTAGCTAGAAACAGAGACCCTTAAAGAGGCTGAGAAAAGTCCCCTTTATTTGTTCCACTGGTAAATGTTAGAGTTTCACAAACGCTAGGATTTACCATCACTTTAAATTCAAAGGCAAAATCAATGGTGGCTCCCTGTGTAACACATACAGAAGAAGGGCAGAGATCCCTAGAAGAGATCATGGTCGGTAGCTGATTAGCATGAACAAGGCAAGGTACATAGTTGGATAACATGGCAGATTGGGGGGGGGGGGGGGAGTGTAATATTAGAATCCATATTAACTTAGCAAATAGACATATGAAAAGAGAAGTGCTCTACCAGGAACGAACAACAGCTCATCAGCTAGTTCTATGGCGATTTGCCACCCAGGAGCAGCTTCTTTTAGACCAGTGTGCTTTTCACAGCTTAGCAAATAGCCGTGCGGTAAATCCGACTCCCGAAGGGTGCCAAGCCGGATTTACTGCACGACTATTGGCTAAGAGGTGAAAATGTCACCTCTCAAGCAAAACTGCGATCTGCCATGGGCTTACTTAGCAGCTCAGATCAGGGATCAATTGAAACAAATAAAGGCGCTTTCTACATTACGTATCTTATAGTTATGAATGAAAGTTCCCTTTATCCGTTTTCAAAAAACACTAGGATTGACTTAAACTTTAAATACAACAGTAAAGCAAAAAACATTGCTATATAGCCAGTTACAATGTCAGACACCAGACAGTGATAATCTGAAATAGGAGCCCTCTATAGCAAACACCAACTACTCACCTCTCCAACATCTCTTGATAGGGCACTTACCCTCCTCCAAAATTATGTGGAAGCCAAGGATTGACAGAAAATGTGAAGACAGCGAGTTAGGAGCAGAAAAGTGACTGGAGACAGCAGGGAAATAAATGGCTCCGAAAACCCAAATAAAGTAAAAATTTAGCAAAAAGACCATGTAGGAGCCCCTGCCCACCACAACCGTTATGCAGCTGAGAAAGCCAGACACCTCATTTAAAAAAATGTAGCCCCAAATGCTGTTGGAGGGTTGTGAGCGGTCTGGGTACTCTGATAAACAGTAATAAATGAGGCTGAGGCTGTTAACACCTCAAAGTGATGTGTCTGCAGGTAGGCAGGCTAAGTCCTCAAACAAAAAAAGTAAATTTATGCTTACCTGATAAATTAATTTCTTCTATGGTACGACGAGTCCACGGATTCATCCTTTACCTGTGGGATATTATCCTCCTGCTAACAGGAAGTGGCAAAGAGCACCACAGCAGAGCGGTCTATATAGCTCCTCCCTTAGCTCCACCCCCAGTCATTAGACTGAAGGTACAGGAAGAAAAAGGAGAAACTACAAGGTGCAGAGGTGACTGAAGTTTAAAATCAAAAAATATAATCTGTCTTAAAATGACAGGGCGGGCCGTGGACTCGTCGTAACATAGAAGAAATTAATTTATCAGGTAAGCATAAATTTACTTTTCTTCTATAAGGTACGACGAGTCCACAGATTCATCCTTTACTTGTGGGATACAATACCAAAGTTACAGGACACGGATGAACGGGAGGGACAAGACAGATGGCTAAACAGAAGGCACCACTGCTTGAAGAACTTTTCACCCAAAAATAGCCTCCGAAGAAGCAAAGGTATCAAATTTGGAAAATTTGGAAAAGGTATGAAGCGAAGACCAAGTCGCAGCCTTACAAATCTGTTCAAAAGAAGCATCATTTTTAAAAGCACATATGGAAGCCACCGCTCTAGTAGAGTGAGCTGTAATTCTTTCAGGAGGCTGCTGTCCAGCAGTCTCGTATGCCAAACGGATGATGCTTTTCAGCCAAAAGGCAAGAGAGGTAGCCGTAGCTTTTTGACCTCTACGTTTTCCAGAAATAGACAACAAACAAAGAAGATGTTTGACGGAAATCTTTGGTCGCTTGCAAGTAAAACTTCAAAGCACGAATCACGTCCAAGTTGTGCAACAGACGCTCCTTCTTAGAGGAAGGATTAGGACACAGAGAAGGAACAATAATCTCCTGATTAATATTCTTATTAGTAACAACCTTAGGAAGGAATCCAGGTTTGGAAAGCAAAACCACCTTATCAGCATGGAAAACAAGATAAGGCGAGTCGCATTGCAATGCAGATAGTTCAGAAACTCTTCGAGCCAAAGAGATAGCAACTAAAAACAGAACTTTCCAAGATAGAAGCTTAATATCTATGGAATGCATAAGTTCAAACGGAACCCCTTGAAGAACTTTAAGAACTAAATTCAAACTCCTTGGCGGAGCAACAGGTTTAAACACAGGCTTGATTCTAACTAAAGCCTGACAGAACGACTGAACGTCTGGAACATCTGCCAGACGCTTGTGCAGTAAAATTGATAAAGCAGATATCTGTCCCTTTAGGGAACTAGCTGATAGCCCCTTCTCCAATCCTTCTTGGAGAAAGGACAAAATCCTAGGAATCCTGATCTTACTCCATGAGTAGCCTTTGGATTCGCACCAATAAAAGATATTTACGCAATATCTTATGATACATTTTCCTAGTGACAGGCTTTCAAGCCTGAATCAAGGTATCTATGACCGACTCAGAGAATCCCAGCTTGGATAAAATCAAGCGTTCAATCTCCAGGCAATCAGCCACAGAGAAACTAGATTTGGATGCTGGAACGGACCTTGAATCAGAAGGTCCTGTCTCAGTGGCAGAGTCCATGGTGGAAGAGATGACATCTCCACCAGGTCTGCATACCAAGTCCTGCGTGGCCACGTAGGTGCTATCAAAATCACCGAAGCTCTCTCCTGTTTGATTCTGGCAATTAACGAGGAAGGAGAGGAAATGGTGGAAACACATAAGCCAGGTTGAACGACCAGGGTACTGCTAGAGCATCTATCAGTACTGCTTGAGGATCCCTTGATCTGGACCCGTAACAAGGAAGTTTGGCGTTCTGACGAGATGCTATCAGATCCAATTCCGGTGTGCTCCATTGATGAATCAATTGTGCAAACACCTCCGGATGGAGTTCCCACTCCCCCAGATGAAAAGTCTGACGACTTAGAAAATCCGCTTCCCAGTTCTCCACTCCTGGGATATAGATTGCTGATACATGGCAAGAGTGAGTCTCTGCCCATCGAATTATTTTGGAAACCTGTATCATCGCTAGAGAACTCTTTGTTCCCCCCTGATGATTGATATATGCTACAGTCGTGATATTTTCCGACTGGAATCTTATGAATCTGGCCGAAGCCAGCTGAGGCCACGCCTGAAGTGCGTTGAATATCGCTCTCAGTTCTAGAATATTGATCGGGAGGAGAGCCTCCTTCTGAGTCCACAAACCCTGTGCTTTCAGGGAGTTCCAGACTGCACCCCAGCCCAATAGGCTGGCGTCCGTCGTCACTATCAGGCCCATTTATCAAAGGGCTTGCGGACCTGATCCGACACTGCGGATCAGGTCCGCAAGACCTCGCTAAATGCGGAGAGCAATACGCTCTCCACATTTAACATTGCACCAGCAGCTCACAAGAGCTGCTGGTGCAACGCCGCCCCCTGCTGACTCGCGGCCAATCGGCCGCCAGCAGGGAGCTGTCAATCAACCCGATCGTATTCGATCGGGTTGATGTCTGGCGATTCCTGTCCGCCTGTTCAGAGCAGGCGGACAGGGTTATGGAGCAGCGGTCTTTAGACCGCTGCTTCATAAGTTGTGTTTCTGGCGAGTCTGAAGACTCGCCAGAAACACGGCCCTTCAAGCTCCATACGGAGCTTGATAAATGGGCCTGTATGACCCATGCTGGCATGCGGAAACACATTCCCTGGAACAGATGATCCTGTGACAACCACCAAAGAAGAGAGTCTCTGGTCTCTTGATCCAGATTTATCTGAGGAGATAAATCCGCATAATCCCCATTCCACTGTTTGAGCATGCATAATTGCAGTGGACTGAGATGCAAGCGAGCAAATGGAACTATGTCCATTGCCGCTACCATTAGTCCGATTACCTCCATACACTGAGCCACTGACGGTCGAGGAATGGAATGAAGAGCTCGGCAGGTGGTTAAAATCTTTGATTTCCTGACCTCCGTCAGAAAAATTTTCATGTCCACCGAATCTATCAGAGTTCCCAGGAATGGAACTCTTGTGAGAGGGATAAGTGAACTCTTTTACGTTCACTTTCCACCTGTGAGATCTTAAAAAAGCCAACACGATGTCCGTGTGAGATTTGGCTAGTTGGTAAGTTGACGCCTGAATTAAGATATCGTACAGATAAGGTGCCACTGCTATGCCCTGCGGCCTGAGAACCGCCAAAAGGGACCCTATCACTTTTGTGAAAATTCTGGGAGCTGTGGCCAACCCGAAGGGAAGAGCCACAAACTGGTAATGCTTGTCCAGGAAGGCGAACCTGAGGAACTGGTGATGATCTTTGTGGATAGGGATGTGTAGATACGCATCCTTTAAGTCCACGGTGGTCATAATATTGACCCTCCTGGATCGTTGGTAAAATAGTCTGAATGGTCTCCATCTTGAAGGATGGGACTCTGAGGAATTTGTTTAGGATCTTGAGATCTAAAATTGGTCTGAAGGTTCCCTCTTTCTTGGGACCAACAAACAGATTGGAGTAAAACTGCTGCCCCTGTTCTGTTTTCGGAACTGGGCAGATCACTCCCATGGTATATAGGTCTTCTACGCAGCGTAAGAACGCCTCTCTTTTTGTCTGGTTTACAGACAATTGAGAAAGATGGAATCTCCCCCTTGGAGGAGAATCCTTGAAATCTAGAAGATACCCCTGGGTTACGATTTCTAACGCCCAGGAGACCTGAATGTCTCTTGCCCAAGCCTGAGCAAAGAGAGAAAGTCTGCCCCCTACTAGATCCGGTCCCGGATCGGGGGCTACCCCTTCATGCTGTCTTGGTGACAGCAGCGGGCTTCTTGGCCTGTTTACCTTTGTTCCAAGTCTGGTTAGGTCTCCAGACTGACTTGGATTGAGCAAAATTCCCCTCTTTCTTTGCAGCAGGGGAAGAGGTAGAGGGACCACCTTTGAAGTTTCGAAAGGAACGAAAATTATTTTGTTTGGTCCTCATCTTATTTGTCTTATCTGATGTCTGAAATGATCTCTTTCAGTTCAGGCCCAAATAGGGTCTTACCTTTGAAAGGGATGGCTAAAAGCTTAGATTTTGATGACACATCCGCAGACCAGGACTTAAGCCATAACGCTCTAAAATGGCAAAACCTGAATTCTTTGCCGCTAATTTAGCCAGTTGAAAAGCGGCATCTGTAATGAAAGAATTAGCTAGCTTGAGAGCCCTAATTCTATCCAGAATATCATCCTCCAGAGCCTCGAACCAAAAAGCAGCTGCAGTAGTTACAGGAACAATGCACGCTATAGGTTGCAGAAGAAAACCCTGATGAATAAATATTTTCTTTAAGAGACCCTCTAATTTTTTATCCATATGATCTTTGAAAGCACAACTGTCCTCAATAGGTATAGTTGTCCGCTTAGCCAGGGTAGAAATAGCTCCCTCCACCTTAGGGACCGTCTGCCACGAGTCCCGCATGGCGTCTGATATGGGAAACATTTTCTTAAAAGTAGGAGGGGGAGAAAACGGAATACATGGTCTATCCCACTCCTTAGTAACAATATCCGAAAACCTCTTAGGGACCAGAAAATCATCAGTGTAGGCAGGAACCTCTAGATATCTGTCCATTTTACACAATTTCTCTGGACCTAAAATAGGGTCACAATCATCCAGAGTCGCTAAAACCTCCCTGAGCAATAAGCGGAGGTGTTCTAGTTTAAATTTAAAAGCCGTCATATCTGAGTCTGTCTGAGGGAACATCTTTCCTGAATCAGAAATCTCTCCCTCAGACAGCAAATCTCTCACCCCCAACTCAGAACATTGTGAGGGTACATCGGATATGGCTAATAAAGCGTCAGAGGGCTCAGCATTTGTTCTCACACCAGACCTACTGCACTTCCCCTGCAACCCAGGCAGCTTAGAAAAAACTTCTGTGAGGGTAGTATTCATAACTGCGGCCATATCTTGCAGGGTGAAAGAATTAGACGCACTAGAAGTACTTGGCGTCGCTTGTGCGGGCGTTAATGGTTGTGACACTTGGGGAGAATTAAATGGCATAACCTGATTCTCTTCTGACTGAGAATCATCCTGCGACATACTTTTATCAGCTAAAATATGTTCTTTGCAATTTAAGGCCCTTTCAGTGCATGAGGGACACATTTTAAGTGGGGGTTCCACAATGGCTTCTAAACACATTGAACATTGGCTTTCCTCAATGTCAGACATGTTGAACAGGCTAGTAATGACTACAAACAAGCTTGAAAACACTTTATTTAGTGAAAAAACAACAATCTTAAAAAACGGTACTGCGCCTTTAAGAGAAAAAAAGCATACACGTTCTGCAAAACTGCCTTAAAATACACCAATCCTTTCAATTTTTTGATATGATATACAAATAATGCAGCTGAGATTGCCCCACAAAGAAAGGAACAGTTAACCCTTTACTGTGCAAAACCGGATCGTTAATAGGCCTAAATCCGGACAAAAACACCCCCTGCAAAAATGGAGTTAAAGCTTCGATTTGGCCCAACACTTCCACAAGGGCCCACCAGAGTTGGAGCTTGCTGCTTTATCTGCAATTACAACTGCGCAACTGAGGCGCGAAAATAGGCCCCACCCATCTCAGTCGATGTTTTTACAGCCTAAAGGAACTGCACCAGAGCGGTTCTAAACTAGCCATGTGGGTTCTAAAACCCAAAACAAGCCAAGTGTACCCTCAATAAAGTCACAAAAAAACGTTATTGAAATAAACTCTTTCAGTTCCCAAAAATGTTATCAGCACTCCCAGTTCACAAAACGTTTGCCCACAAACATTCAAACTCAGTGTGAACCATTTTTTTTATTAGCCCCTTATGCAAGCTTAGTAATACCCCTCTATATCTTTTAGGATTACTGCTTACCCTCTCCCTCATGGGGATACTGTCAGCCAATTCTGAAATACCACAGTCTCTCCAGAAAAAAATGACTGAACATACCTCACTGCTTATAGCATGAAAGGGTTCCTCACACTGAAGTTTCTTTTACTCCTCAGCCATTCTGTGGGAACTGCTCTGGATCTTAGTGACAAATGCTAAGATCATCAGCCTCCAGGCAGAAGTCTTCATCCATCCATCTGCTGCCTGAGAGTAAATAGTACACACCGGTACCATTTAAAAACAGAATTTATGCCTACCTGATAAATTACTTTCTCTTGTGGTGTATCCAGTCCACGGATTCATCCTTTACTTGTGGGATATTCCTAACAGGAAGTGGCAAAGAGAGCACACAGCAGAGGTTAGGAAGAAAAAGGAGAAACCATAGGGTGCAGTGGTGACTGTAGTTTAGACTAAAAATCTACCTGACTAATAGCCAGGGCGGGCCGTGGACTGGATACACCACAAGAGAAAGTAATTTATCAGGTAGGCATAAATTCTGTTTTCTCTTGTAAGGTGTATCCAGTCCACGGATTCATCCTTTACTTGTGGGATACCAATACCAAAGCTTTAGGACACGGATGAAGGGAGGGAACAAGACAGGTACCTTAAACAGAAGGCACCACTGCTTGTAAAACCTTTCTCAAAAAATAGCCTCCGAAGAAGCAAAAGTATCGAATTTGCAAAATTTGGAAAAAGTATGCAGCGAAGACCAAGTCGCTGCCTTACAAATCTGTTCAACAGAAGCCTCATTTTTAAAAGCCATTGTGGAAGCCACTGCTTTGGTAGAATGAGCAGTAATTGTTTCAGGAGGCTGCTGGCCAGCAGTCTCATAGGCCAGACGGGTGATGCTTTTCAGCCAAAAGGAAAGAGAGGTAGCAGTCGCCTTCTGACCTCTCCTCTTACCAGAATAGATGACAAACAATGAAGTTGTTTGTCTGAAATCCTTAGTTGCTTGTAAATAGAACTTTATAACACGAACCACATCAAGATTGTGTAACAGACGTTCCTTCTTCGAGGAAGGATTAGGACACAGAGAAGGAACAACAATTTCCTGGTTAATATTCTTATTAGACACAACCTTAGGAAGAAAACCGGGTTTGGTACGCAAAACTACCTTATCTGCGTGGAACACCAAGTAAGGTGAGTCACACTGTAAAGCAGATAACTCAAACTCTTCGAGCAGAAGAGATAGCTACCAAAAACAAAACTTTCCAAGATAAAAGTTTAATATCTATGGAATGTAAAGGTTCAAATGGAACCCCTTGCAGAACTGAAAGAACTAAATTCAGACTTCATGGCGGAGCCACAGGTCTATAAACAGGCTTGATTCTGACTAAAGCCTGACTAAACGCTTGATATCTGCTTTGTCTATTCTTTTACACAAACGTCTGGCAGAGGTACCAGACGTTTGTGTAAAAGAATAGACAAAGCAGATATCTGTCCTTTTAAGGAACTAGCTGCTAATCCTTTCTCCAATCCTTCTTGGAGAAAGGACAATATCCTGGGAATCCTAATCTTACTCCATGAGTAACCCTTGGATTCGCACCAACAAAGATATTTTCGCCAAATCTTATGGTAGATATTCCTGGTGAAAGGCTTTCTAGCCTGAATCAGGGTATCGATAACCGACTCTTAGATAGAATTAGGCGTTCAATCTCCAAGCAGTCAGACGCAGAGAAATTAGATTTGGATGTTTGAAAGGACCTTGAAGTAGAAGGTCCTGCCTCATTGGCAGAGTCCATGGTGGAACGGATGACATGTCCACTAGGTCTGCATACCAAGTCCTGCGTGGCCACGCAGGTGCTATTAGAATCACAGACGCCCTCTCCTGCTTGATTCTGGCAACCAGACGAGGAAGGAGAGGAAACGGTGGAAACACATAGGCCAGATGAAGGACCAAGGCGCTGCTAGAGCATCTATCAATACCGCCTGGGGATCCCGGGACCTGGACCCATAAAGAGGAAGTTTGGCATTCTGACGGGACGCCATCAGATCCAATTCCGGAGAGCCCCATAGCTGAGTCAGCAGGGCAAATACCTCCGGGTGGAGTTCCCACTCCCCCGGATGAAAAGTCTGACGACTTAGAAAATCCGCTTCCCAGTTGTCTACTCCTGGGATGTGAATTGCTGAGAGGTGGCAAGAGTGAACCTCCGCCCACATGATTATTTTGGTTACTTCCATCATTGCTAGGAGACTCCTTGTTCCCCCTTGATGGTTGATGTAAGCTACAGTCGTGATGTTGTCCGACTGAAATCTGATGAATTTGTCCGCAGCTAGCCGAGGCCATGCCTGAAGAGCTTGAAAATCGCCCTCAGTTCCAGAACGTTTATCGGGAGAAGAGCTTCTTCCCTAGACCATAAGCCCTGAGCTTTCAGGGAGTCCCAGACAGCACCCCAGCCCAACAGACTGGCGTCGGTCATTACAAAGATCCACTCTGGTCTGCGGAAACACATTCCCTGAGACAGGTGATCCTGAGACAACCACCAGAGAAGAGAATCTCTGTTCCCCTGGTCCAACTGTATTTGAGGAGACAAATCTGCATAATCCTCATTCCACTGTTTGAGCATGCATAGTTGCAGTGGTCTGAGGTGTATCCGTGCAAAAGGGACTATGTCCATTGCCGCTACCATTAGTCCAATTGTCTCCATGCACTGAGCTACAGACGGCCAAGGAATGGAATGAAGAGCTCAGCAAGTAGTTAAGAGTTTTAACTTTCTGACCTCCGTCAGAATTATTTTCATTTCTACCGAGTCTATTAGGGTTCCTAGGAATGGAACTCTTGTGAGGGGGGAGAGAGAACTCTTTTTGATGTTCACCTTCCACCCGTGAGACCTCAGAAAGGCCAATACAATTTCTGTGTGAGACTTGGCTCTTTGGAAAGTCGACGCCTGAATTAAGATGTCATCTAGGTAAGGCGCCACTGCTATGCCCCACGGTCTTAGAACTGCCAGAAGGGACCCTAGCACCTTTGTGAAAATTCTGGAAGCAGTGGCCAACCCGAAAAGGAAGAGCCATGAACTGATAATGTTTGTCCAGAAAGGCGAACCTGGGGAACTGGTGATGATCTTTGTGGATAGGAATGTGCAGATAAGCATCCTTTAGATCCACGGTAGTCATAAATTGACCCTCCTGGATCATTGGTAATATTGTCCGAATGGTCTCCATCTTGAATGATGGGAATCTGAGGAATTTGTTTAGAATTTTGAGATCCAGGATTGGTCTGAAAGTTCCTTCTTTTTTGGGAACCACACAGGTTTGAGTATAAACCCAGCCCTTGTTCCACAATTGGAACTGGGTGGATCACTCCCATTGTATGTAGGTCTTCTACGCAGCGTAAGAACGCCTCTTTCTTTGTCTGGTCTGTAGACAGACGAGAAATGTGGAACCTTCCCCTTGGAGGGGAGTCCTTGAATTCTAGAAGATATCCCTGGGATACAATCTCTAAGGCCCAAGGATCGTGTACGTCTCTTGCCCAGGCCTGAGCGAAGAGAGAGAGTCTGCCCCCCACTAGATCCGGTCCCGGATCGGGGGCTACCCCTTCATGCTGTCTTGGAGGCAGCTGCAGGCTTCTTGGCCTATTTACCCTTGTTCCAGCCCTGGTAAGGTTTCCAGGCTGCCCTGGGTTGTGAAGTGTTACCCTCTTGCTTTGCAGCAGGGGAGGATGAAGCGAGACCGCTCCTCAAATTTCGAAAGGAACGAAAATTATTTTGTTTGTTCTTTGTCTTAAAGGACTTGTCATGAGGGAGAGCATGGCCTTTTCTGAGATAATCTCTTTCAATTCAGGCCCGAAAAGGGTCTTTCTTTTGAAAGGGATGTTCAGTAGTTTGGATTTTGACGACACATCGACCGACCAGGACTTTAGCCATAGCGCCCTGCGCGCCAGAATGGCGAAACCTGAATTTGTTGCCGCTAACTTAGCTAGTTGGAAAGCGGCATCTGTGATAAAAGAATTAGCCAGCTTAAGAGCCTTAATTCTGTCCATAATGTCCTCATATGAGGTCTCCATCTGGAGCGCATCTTCCAGCGCCTCGAACCAGAAAGCAGCTGCAGTAGTTACAGGAACAATGCACGCTATAGGTTGGAGAACAAAACCTTGATGAAAGAAAATTTTCTTAAGTAAACCCTCTAATTTTTTATCCATAGGGTCTTTAAAAGCACAACTGTCCTCAATTGGTATAGTTTTGCATTTAGCAAGTGAAGAAACAGCCCCCTCCACCTTAGGGACCGTCTGCCACGAGTCCTGCGTGGTGTCAGATATGGGGAACATTTTCTTAAAAACAGGAGGGGGGACAAACGGAATACCTGGTCTATCCCACTCCATAGTAACTATATCCGCAATCCTCTTAGGGACCGGGAACACATCAGCGTAAACAGGAACTTCTAGGTACTTGTCCATTTTACACAATTTCTCTGGAACCACCAAAGGGTCACAGTCATCCAGAGTAATTAATACCTCCCTGAGCAATAAGCGGAGGTGTTCTAGTTTAAATTTAAAAGCCAACGTATCAGAGTCTGTCTGAGGAGCAACCTTTCCCGAATCGGAAATTTCTCCCTCAGACAGCACATCCCTCGCCCCCATTTCAGAGCATTATGAGTGTATATCGGATACGGCTACTAAAGCGTCAGAATGCTCATAATCTGTTCTTAAAACAGAGCTATCACGTTTTGCAGGTAACATGGGCAGCTTAGATAAAAATACTGAGAGGGAATTATCCATAACTGCCACCAAGTCTTGTAAGGTAAAAGAGTTAGACGAGCTAGAGTTGCTAGGCATCGCTGGTTGTGACACTTGGGGAGAGGTCAACGGGCTTACCTCATTACCTTCAGTCTGAGAATCATCTTGGGCCACATTTTTAAGTGCAACAATATGGTCTTTAAAGTGTATAGACATATCAATACAAGTGGGACACATTTTGAGAGGGGGTTCCACCATGGCTTCTAAACACATTGAACAAGGAATTTCCTTGGTGTCAGATATGTTTAACAGACTAGTAGTAAGACAAACAGGCTTAGAAATCACTTTAATCAAGCAAAAACACACTTTGCAAAAAAACGTTACTGTGCCTTTAAGAGATAAAAAAGGCACACAATTTTCCAAAACAGTGAAAAATGCACCAAACGTTTTGAAATTTTCACAGTATGTACCTAAAGCATTGGTAAGATTGCACAACTAGCAAGAAAAACGATTAACCCCTTAATGCCCAAACCGGATCAATAGTAAGCTAACAGACCGGTTAAAACAACTTTAGCACCTTGCCACAGCTCTGCTGTGGCCCTACCTTCCCTTAGGAGTCAGATTTATGGGGAAAAAACTTCTTATGGGTCCTCAAACTGTAGCAGGAGCCTCCATGTGAACAGAGCCTGAAGATCTAGTCAATCTAACTGCGCATCTGAGGCGCGAAATTAGGCCCTCCCACCTTACTCCGGTGCTGTGAGGCCTAAGAAAACACTCCTAAGAGTTATATTATTAGCCATGTGGGTAACAACCCCTGTAAGAAACCCAAAGGGACCTTCAAAGTGTCTCAAAAACGATATTTCTTAGTAAAAACCGTTTGCCATAAAAAAGTGTCAACTTGCCATAAAATAGTGTCAACCAGCATAAATTAGCCCTGTTATGTAAGCTTGTAATTCCATACTTAGTCTCTGAATAAAGCTTACCCTTCCCTCATGGGGATCTTATCAGTCCTTTTCTAGCATTATCACAGTCTAGAAATAAATGACTAAACATACCTTATTGCAGCCTAACCTGCAAACCGTTCCCCCCAACTGAAGTTTTCTTGTACGCCTCAGTCCTGTGTGGGAACAGCAGTGGATTTTAGTTACAACATGCTAAAATCATCTTCCTCTCTGCAGAAATCTTCATCTCTTTTCTGCTGGAGAGTAAACAGTACACGCTGGTACCATTTAAAATAACAAACTTTTGCTTGTAGAACAAAAACTACAAATCTAACACCACATTCACTTTACCCTTCCGAGAGGGACCCTATTGCTTAGAGCCGGCAAAGAGAATGACTGGGGGGTGGAGCTAGAGGGGGAGCTATATGGACAGCTCTGTGTGCTCTCTTTGCCACTTCCTGTTAGGAAGGAGAATATCCCACTGGTAAAGGATGAATCTGTGGACTGGATACACCTTACAAGAGAAATAAACTCTTGCTTGAAGAAATAAAAAACTAATATTTTATAACCTCTTTCACTTTACCCTTCCTAGTACTTAGAGTAGGCAAAGAGAATGACTGGGGGGTGGAGCTAAGGGAGGAGCTAAATAGACAGCTCTGCTGTGGTGCTCTTTGCCACTTCCTGTTAGCAGGAGGATAATATCCAACAAGGATGAATCCGTGGACTCGTCGTACCTTATAGAAGAAAGTAATATTTGAGTTACAACACTAGAAAGGGTCTCTCTCTCTCTTGGCTAATCCCTTAATGGTTAACAGTCCTCTAATGCTGAGAACCCAAAAAATTGTCTACAAAAGAAATAAGGGAAGCGGAAAGAGATCTTCTTTGTATATATCAAGGTGTTTATAGCTCTATAAAACAATACTTAAAATCAAATATGAATGGGTACAAAATGTATACTGAGATAGTACCTTGTTAAAATATAGCCAAGATAAAGGTACAATGTAACAAAATGCAGTATGCAACAATAAGGTTAAGCAAATGAATACATCATTGTATAGGATAGTTTAAGGCAATAATATGCTGTATCCCACGGTGTTAACAATGTCTCTTTATAAGGTTTTGTATTATGAGAAGCACGTTAATTGAATATTGTATATAAGCTCTGAGCAGTGACTTCTATATCAGGTTATTGAAACAATTCAGTTATTAGTTTTACAACAGTATACGGCTTATTGGGTGTAGTAAGAATGGCGAGTTTTGTCCCAAATATCTTTTTAACTCACTGTGACTCCATCTGGGTAACGAACAAATTTCAAATAGTTGTTAACTCCCTGCGACTCCCTCTGGGTAGCGGTTATATCCCAGAAAAAAACTGTGAAGATTTTTTTTTCTCTGTTTGTAATCATGACGGTTTTAGAAGGCATGTCGCTTCCGTTTAAATGTACTCCCGAGTCTGTGGAGTATGATGTGTAATTGCAGTCTTGTGCAGTCTGATTTCAATAATAAATCTAGGTGGTATTGGCAGGTTCTGGGACTGGAATTACGCATGCAGAATATACCCATTCAAACAAAGTTACTCAATGCACCAGTCCTACTGGCAATTATCTTAGATATTTGAATTAGTGAACAAACTGTGAGCAGGTCTACGCGTTTCAGCCTTGATGGCCTTTTAGTACAATAACATCAAATGTCATTATTGATTTCATAATTAGATGATATTACATGTGTTCCAAATATATATTAGACGAATATGGAATACATATGTAGTGTTTAGATAATAAAATGAATTATACATATATAATTTCTTTGTTAAAAATAAAAAAAATAAGTTGTGTGAATTCTACAATGTTTTATATAACATCCTTTTGTAAAACTAAGAGTTTGAAATTGCTTGCAAGGGATAATACTTACCAGTAAATAAATTTGCAGCGGACAATTTCTTTATCTTCCTTATTTCTAGCGCAATCGATCAGAGTAAGTGATTCAATGTATCCAAATAATCTGAAGCCATAAAACGCAGGCGCGTATCATGCACAAGCATGATGTTGGTGACGCTAGCCGGTGTAGAACGCATGCACAGTATTGACATGAGGAAAAGGGGGCTGAACGCCCCAGGGGGGAAACTATGATTGGCAATTACAGCGTGCAAAACTGTCAATCATTATTGGCAAGATGGCGGGCGGACAGTACATCTCAAAGGTGAAAAATAGATTTTTCAGACATTTTGTTTGAAAAATAATGAATGAACATATATCTTATTTTTGTTTAACTGTATAACGGAGTGAGCGACTATGCCAGACTTGACCTTCACTTTAAGATGGCCAATTGCAAGTTGTTGTTCTCAATGACTCTCCTCTGAAGAGTGGCAATATGGGGGCCTCAAAACAACTCTCAAATGACCTGAAAACAAAGATTGTTCAACATTATGGTTTAGGGGAAGGCTACAAAAAGCTACCACAGAGATTTAAGCTGTCAGTGTCCACTGTAAGGAACATAGTGAGGAAATGGAAGACCACAGGCACAGTTCTTGTTAAGACCAGAAGTAAAAACAGAATTTATGTTTACCTGATAAATTACTTTCTCCAACGGTGTGTCCGGTCCACGGCGTCATCCTTACTTGTGGGACATTCTCCTCCCCAACAGGAAATGGCAAAGAGCCCAGCAAAGCTGGTCACATGATCCCTCCTAGGCTCCGCCTACCCCAGTCATTCGACCGACGTACAGGAGGAAATATGCATAGGAGAAACCATATGATACCGTGGTGACTGTAGTTAGAAAAAATAATTCAACAGACCTGATTAAAAAAAAAAACCAGGGCGGGCCGTGGACCGGACACACCGTTGGAGAAAGTAATTTATCAGGTAAACATAAATTCTGTTTTCTCCAACATAGGTGTGTCCGGTCCACGGCGTCATCCTTACTTGTGGGAACCAATACCAAAGCTTTAGGACACGGATGAAGGGAGGGAGCAAATCAGGTCACCTAAATGGAAGGCACCACGGCTTGCAAAACCTTTCTCCCAAAAATAGCCTCCGAAGAAGCAAAAGTATCAAATTTGTAAAATTTGGCAAAAGTGTGCAGTGAAGACCAAGTCGCTGCCTTACATATCTGATCAACAGAAGCCTTGTTCTTGAAGGCCCATGTGGAAGCCACAGCCCTAGTGGAATGAGCTGTGATTCTTTCAGGAGGCTGCCGTCCGGCAGTCTCATAAGCCAATCGGATAATGCTTTTAAGCCAAAAAGAAAGAGAGGTAGAAGTTGCTTTTTGACCTCTCCTTTTACCAGAATAAACAACAAACAAAGAAGATGTTTGTCTGAAATCTTTAGTGGCCTCTAAATAGAATTTTAGAGCACGGACTACGTCCAAATTGTGTAACAAACGTTCCTTCTTTGAAACTGGATTCGGACACAAAGAAGGTACAACTATCTCCTGGTTAATATTCTTGTTGGAAACAACTTTCGGAAGAAAACCAGGCTTAGTACGCAAAACCACCTTATCTGCATGGAACACCAGATAGGGCGGAGAACACTGCAGAGCAGATAACTCAGAAACTCTTCTAGCAGAAGAAATTGCAACCAAAAACAAAACTTTCCGAGATAATAACTTAATATCTACGGAATGTAAGGGTTCAAACGGAACCCCTTGAAGAACTGAAAGAACTAGATTAAGACTCCAGGGAGGAGTCAAAGGTCTGTAAACAGGCTTGATTCTAACCAGAGCCTGAACAAACGCTTGAACGTCTGGCACAGCTGCCAGCCTTTTGTGAAGTAAAACAGATAATGCAGAGATCTGTCCCTTCAGAGAACTTGCAGATAATCCTTTCTCCAAACCTTCTTGTAGAAAGGATAGAATCTTAGGAATTTTTATCTTGTTCCATGGGAATCCTTTAGATTCACACCAACAGATATATTTTTTCCATATCTTATGGTAAATTTTTCTAGTTACAGGCTTTCTAGCCTGAATCAGAGTATCTATTACAGAATCTGAAAACCCACGCTTTGATAAAATCAAGCGTTCAATCTCCAAGCAGTCAGTTGGAGGGAAACCAGATTCGGATGTTCGAATGGACCTTGAACAAGAAGGTCCTGTCTCAAAGGTAGCTTCCATGGTGGAGCCGATGACATATTCACCAGGTCTGCATACCAAGTCCTGCGTGGCCACGCAGGAGCTATCAAGATCACCGAAGCCCTCTCCTGATTGATCCTGGCTACCAGCCTGGGAATGAGAGGAAACGGTGGGAATACATAAGCTAGGTTGAAGGTCCAAGGTGCTACTAGTGCATCTACTAGAGTCGCCTTGGGATCCCTGGATCTGGACCCGTAACAAGGAACCTTGAAGTTCTGACGAGAGGCCATCAGATCCATGTCTGGACTGCCCCATAATCGAGTTATTTGGGCAAAGATTTCCGGATGGAGTTCCCACTCCCCCGGATGGAATGTCTGACGACTCAGAAAATCCGCTTCCCAATTTTCCACTCCTGGGATGTGGATTGCAGACAAGTGGCAGGAGTGATCCTCCGCCCATTGAATTATCTTGGTCACTTCCTCCATCGCCAGGGAACTCCTTGTTCCCCCCTGATGGTTGATATATGCAACTGTCGTCATGTTGTCTGATTGAAACCTTATGAATTTAAACACCAAAAAACTCTTAACCATCTCCGTGGAGATGTTGCCGGTGCAACGGCAAAGAGAATGACTGGGGTAGGCGGAGCCTAGGAGGGATCATGTGACCAGCTTTGCTGGGCTCTTTGCCATTTCCTGTTGGGGAGGAGAATGTCCCACAAGTAAGGATGACGCCGTGGACCGGACACAACTATGTTGGAGAAATATTGTTGAGGCAAAGAAGCCTTTTCTGCACACAAGCCACAAACCGAGTCGCTTGAGGTATGAAAACGCACATTTGGACAAGCCAGCTTCATTGTGGAAGGAGGTGCTGTGGACTGATGAAATAAAGATTGAGTTATTTGGTCATCACAAGGGGCGTTATGCATGGCAGCAAAAGAACACAGCATTCCAAGACAAACACTTGCTAGCCACAGTAAAATTTGGTGGATGTTCCATTATGCTGTGGGGGCTGTGTAGCCAGTGCTGGTACTGGGAATCTTGTTAAAGTTGAGGGTCGCATGGATTCCACTTAATATCAGCAGATACTTGAGAATAATGTTGAGGAATCAGTCCCAAAGTTGAAATTACGCCGGAGCTGGATATTTCAACAAGACAACGACCCAAAACACTGCTCAAAATCTACTCTGTACTTGTTCCTCTGCATAAATGCCAATGTTCTGGAATGGCCATCCGAGTCCCCAGACCTGAATATCATTGAAAATCTGTGGGGTGATTTGAAGCGGGCTGTCCATGCTCGGCAACCATCAAACCTAACTGAACTAGAGATGTTTTGCAAGGAGGAATGGTCCAAAATACCTTCATCCAGAATCCAGACATTCAAAACAGGCTATAGGAAATATTACTGTGTCCTTCAGTTATTTGATAGATCAAAATGAAATTGCTGATCCAAACACCCAATTATTTATAAATGAAAATCATGGAACTTGTCAGGGGTGCCTGAACTTTTGCATACGAATATATATATATATATATATATATTTATTTATTTATTTCACATGATGATGATGATGATAGTCCATAGGAATCCATAACATGTGGGATATAATGTGTGCCACTAGGAGGAGGCCAAGAACACAAACAAGAGCTTTACTCCTTTCCATCTCTCCTCAGTTTGTTCTTGGCCTCCCAGGAGTGAGGTTGAAGGTCCTTGTTCAACTCAAAGAAATTAGTGTTCGTATATGGACAAAAATGGCAGTCCTTTTTCCAATAAGTTATATTCATCGCTAGTTAAGTCTTTTCCAGATATATTCAAGACTGTTGGGGATCTATTCAATACTATGGGGGATCTTACCCTCTCCATGTTGTCATTGTCCCGTTCCTTATTACTAACTTTATTAGCCGGTTCTGTCAGTTCCATTAATGGTGTTGTCTGCCGTAAAATTGTAGGCCTCTCAGTCTCCTATTTGACCTCCTTACAGCCCCTCTTGCAGTGTTTTCGCCCAGCTCATCTCTTCCATGGCTGGCGTCCTCGCTGCTCGTATCTAAAGGGGAGGATTCATCTGAGCCTGATGTCATTGTATTCCTTTGGTCACCTGGTGTCTTATCCTGCTGCCTATTGGGCTTGCGTCCCATTGAGCTCTTGTTGTATCTGTATCCATTGTGACCCGTATTATTTTATGTATATGTATAAAGCATGAGTAAGGGTTATTACCCGAAACGTCGCTTTCTGATGTGATGTCTGTGTGACAAAATAAAATATATATAATATACCAGCGCTGTGGACACTTGTTGTGGTATTTATGTGATTGAGGGATCTGGCAGAGTCCCTGTCTTCACCTGCGCAGGATAGAAACTTTGTGTTGCTGTTTCACATTCAAGTACTGTATATGGCCATTTAATTAAGGGTATGAATCACAAAATCCCTAAACAAATTTCTAATCTCAAAGGTTTTTATACTTGCGGCCGCTGCAAAGGCTGAAACTACACTAAAAGAGTGCATAAAAAACTTTACATCAACAACCACCGGAAAAACCTTTGAGATTAAGAATTTCATCAGTTGCAAAACCACCAATGTCCTATACTTGTTACAATGTAATTGTCAGATTCAATATTTAGGACAAACAACAAGGTTTGTCAAAACTAGAATTCTAGGACATTTAAATAATATTGACAAAAAACATGAGGACTGTGGAGTTCCTCTTCATTGCAATAGATGTCAAAAGTTTAACATGAACAATTTTCAGTGGTTAGGAACAGAGAAGGTGTCTATACATTGGAGTGGGGGGGATAGAAACTGAGTTGGACAAAAGAGAACTGTGGGGATCCACACTCTTAGAACATCAACATATGGGCATTGGGATCTCAATAAGGACATTAGTGTAGCAGCTTTCATTTGAAAATCTAATTGTATTGATATAAACTTATGGGTTCACTTTAATAATATATGTTTTTTCCACAAAGGTAACACGATAAGCATTTTTATAGTTGTATTACTTCAGTATTAATAATGAGCCAATATTTTTCACCAACTATATTTAATATATTTAATTTGAGTCGTCGTAGGATTCATTTTTTGAATATATGTCATGTTATTTATGTAATTCTGAATTTGCACTGAATATATACTTTTCACTTGTATATTATAGATATTCATTATTGGGACTTTCAATGTTCTTTATAAGTTGCCGTTTTTTCCCTTGGGCATCCCATTGGTTAAAAACCTCACCGCACAAGTTTTCCACCATTGGATTATAGGAATCACGTGACGCTACTCGTTTGGGAACTGATGTTTGGAATCGTTCCCATTGGTTGCTACTTTCACATGTGACTGACTTTTCAACATCGAAGCCAGTCCTCTGTCATTGGTCCACCATTATCACATGGCAAGACAAAACGGATCTGAAATAGAACTCTTTCTGTATAACTACTCGTTTGAGAACCACAATATGAAATCTGCTTTGATTGGCGGTTTCAAAATTACATGATTTGTGATTGGTTCTTTTTGTTATTACCCAGAAATTATTAACATTTTAATACATTTCACTTTGGTGAAAAACCGGCATATTTAAAATTCCATTGTAGAAAGTGTATTACTGGTTAAGAACAAATAAAAATGATACTTATATGGGGATTTTATATTTTGATTTGTGAGACCAATTTCCGGTAAACTGAAAGTTGGAACATATACCATCTGTATTTAAACTGTGGATAAACGTCACAGCAGAGCAACTTTTTACCCATTTTTAATATTGCTCGAGAAAGACAATTTTAATAGTTGAAAACGCATTGACCTGAGCTCATAATAAATGTTTTGTTCTTTTATTTTACACATAATTTGTGTTTGCTGTGACATTGGATTTTAAGGAGTAAGTAACTGCTTTATTTACATCCAGAGCTTTTACTATTTTCATCATTGAAGTATTCGCTTTCCCAACTTGGCTGTACACCATCTATCAAGGGGTGTTCTCCAGACCGGCTGACTTTGCAAATCCTATGGAGTGAGTATACTGCACCCATATTATATTGGAATATATACATACTGCAAGTCATTCTCTGTCTTCAGCGACATCAATATATTCAGAGTGAAAGGACCTGCGCCATCTATACCTCTAAAGCTTCTATATATCCACAGTCAATTGGGAGAGACTGTAAGAAGGCAGCGGACCACACTACAGGAGAGTCCTTTGTCCATTTACCGATTTCTTGTTATAAGATCTTCATTTATCTGTATTGTTTTTGTTGTTCTATTACAAGCAACCTGAGTACTATATGAGCCCCGCTACAAGTGGCTGTATGGAGGACATACAGGAATCACAATTCTAAATATATGTTACTGGGTCATACAGCAATATTACACTTGCGACTGATAGGAGATATTCCCCAGGAGGGATTGTGCTTTATCCGATTTCCACTGTTTTACAAAGGGGATCCCCATCATACCTATAGTTCAATTCTGGACTCCAATATCTTTGGGACTAATTTTGGCTAATTTTTAGATGGCATAATTTACAATTAAACAACTTTCTAATTTACTTCTATTATCTAATCTGTTTCATTCTCTTGGTATCATTTGTTGAAGGAGCAGCAATGCACTACTAGTTTCTAACTGAACACATGGGTGAGCCAATCATATTCCATATATATATGCAGCCACCAATCAACAGCTAGAACCTAGGTTCTCTGCTGCTCATGAACTTGCCTAGATAAACCTTTCAGCAAAGGATAACAAGAGAAGGAAGCAAATTAAATAATAGAAGTAAATTGGAAAGTTGTTTAAAATTGTATTCTCTATCTGAATCATGAAAGAAAAATGTTTGGGTTTCATGTCCCTTTAATGTGTATTGGTAACTAAGGGTTAATGATTTAGTGCTGGATAAGACTGTCTTCTCCCTATCCCTTGCTTTATCCCAATTCTGATATTCTTCCTTTTTCCAAACATTCAATTAGAGCATGATTATTAACAGTCTCCTAGCACCATTAATTGCTACATAAATTAACATAAATTCCTTTGTCAAATGATTCCATTGATTATCGGTGTGGTGCTATTACTTTAAAAACAAATATATTATATATAAAAACACACACACGGTTCCCACTGCTGTCTCAGTCACACAAACTCAGTGGCCACACATTGTCTTCTTCCATCTCCTGTTGCCCAGACGATCTAATTATAAAATACCCAGTAACAGACAGCGG